>NC_034609.1:42514413-42534668 GCF_900095145.1 Mus pahari | reverse complement strand
GAACTCACTCTGTAGACCAGGCTGGCCTCAAACTCAGAAATCCACCTGCCTCTGCCTCCTGAGTGCTGGGATTAAAGGCATGCGCCACCACACCCAGCTCTAAGCTTCTCTTGATTTGTAATATACTGTGTAATATACTGTAATATTCTCTTGATGTTGAAATATACTGTGCAAATTTGATGAGCAGACTTGGTTGGGAGAGTGCTGACCTAGCAGGCATGAAGCCTTGGGTTCTGTTCCTAGCACTGTGCAAACTGGGCAGTATGGCACACACTTCTTGCATTCTAGCATACAAGAGTTGGAGGCAGGACAAGCAGAGGTTCAAGGTCATCCTTGGCTACATAGGGAGTTTGAGGCCAGCTGGGATATTCGAGACCCTGTCTCAAAAAAATAAGGACCTTCACAGTGGTCTGATTGTTGTACCTTCAGGGTGAGATGTGCTGTATTTATTTCGTTTAAAGATTGACCTATCTCTGATTATCTGGCTGTTTGAAATGATAGTTTGAGAGTCTTTCCAGAGCCATCAAATACTCCCACTGTTCTAAGAGTCAAAGTCTTACTTGACTTACATATCTACCATGGAAATCAGGTGCCTTCCTCCCTTTGTGTGAGACAGGGTCTCTTGTCTGCCCGGGGCTTCACAAAGCGGGCTATATCGGCTGGCCTGCTTGCTTCCAGGAGTCTACCTGACTCCCGTCTCCCGTCTCACCTTTGCTGGGATTATAGGTGTGAAACCACCATGCTCTGCTTTTTTTATATGGGTTCTGGGGATCCGAGAACTCAAGACCTCATCCTTTCTAGGCAAGCGCTTTATCAGTCTAACCATTCTGCTGGCACCTGGCCTTGACCTCTTCCCTTCTGTGTTCTTAGCTAAGTTACAGTGTCTATGAAGAGAAGGGGTGGGGGAGGGGTCTTGTTCTCGTTGCTGTCAGCAAGTGCACCACTGAGCATGCGCGCCTGGTCTAGAGATGGATGGCTCCAGTTCACACTGAAGGATGAGTTTTCTGACCGTTGCTTTGCATGTGGCTCAGGCTGCCCTTCACCTGGTGCCTGAGGGTGCTCCTGGGTCTGTTCAGGGGTGAACATTCACCCCTTTCCTGCCTTGCAGGAGGAGATCATCGGGGTCCGCACCAGGGCGGCTCAGAAGAGAACCACCTTGTATGGTGCGAATGTTCAGGCTCGGATTCTCCCCAGCCATGTGCTCGTGGAGAACCATTATATCAAATTTAAGATGTGGCATCTTTTATTTGAAAGAAGGTCTCCATGTCTGGGGACTATGAAGATATGGATGCCCTGCTTCCTGTGTTCATCCAATTGAGGGTGGAGGCCGGGCCTCCATGTCTTCAGTTACTTCACAGGGGAGTGTGACGAGATTAAGCCATATTCTTATGCTGGCATGGTAAGCCTGTGGCCCAACTTGTATGCTGGGGCTTTTGGCTTTCCTGTGTGTGCGTGCGTGCGTGCGTGCATGTGTGTGCGTGTGTGTGTGTGTGTGCACACGTGGAGGGTAGTAGCGAGCACTGAGCATTTTCTGTCATTCTCCCTGTGGTCCCTCGAGGCAGGGCACCTCACTGAATATGGGGCTGTGTCTTGGTTAGGCTGGAACCCAGCAAGCCCTAGCGATCTTCCTGCCTATGTCCACCTCCCCTACCCAAAGCTGGGACATCTGGGGGGACTCTTGGTTTGTGGAGGGTCTGGGATCTGAGCTGTAGCCCTCACATTGAGGAACTAACGCTCCTCACTTAATCACCATGATATCTCTCCAGCTGCCCCACTCCACCTTTCTAGACCCATTCTCCCAAAAGACAGACAGGGCGTCCCGAGTGGTGGAAAAACTGAACCCAGCGTCAGACACAACGTAGAAATCAGAGGAGAGCTACTTCCCAGCAGTTTTTAACACCAATACCCATTTATTTTAATGAAAAAAAAAACTCTGCATTCTGTATGGTCCAAGATGGAAACGAAGAGCAGTGTGTGTGGATCTCTGCCCACGTGATCTCACTAACAACAAAGACGACATATGACCCTACTGGTGGCGGAAGGCAAACTCAAAAGCACGGGGCTGACAGACTGCAGTAGAAAGCACGCACCTGTGTGCCAGTGCGTGTGGAGTTAAAACCTTTAGTGAGCAACAGCATTAAAATATACCAAGACACTTACCTTACTCTTGCTCCTGCTAGGCTCTGAAGCCCCAGGCCGCCACTAGCTTCATTCCATAGAAAACATTTTGGTATGAGCTTTGATGGTTCATTTACGGTTTGTCAACGGGAAGGTTACCCTAGTGGGAGCACTGATGTTCTTCTTAGCGTGACATGCTTACAGGACAAAACTCAATTCCTTTCCAGACATAATGAACAACTTTTTATTCTCAGCTTTGCGAACAACGGTAGTCACACGGAAGGGTACTTGAAAAACTACCTGGGCTTACTCTATTTTATGCCTGTATATAGGAAACAAACGGTGCGGATATGCGTGATGCGTGTGTACATGTGTGGGTAATAGATGTGCATACAGGATGGTGCCTGCTGGTCTCCTCATAGGTACACCACGATGACATTTGTACTTGTACATACACCGTGGAGGGAGAGGGTCGCCACCATGATCTGTGTCACCACAAGGACCGTAGGACTGTGGGTCTGGGGCAGTACAGTGGCAGATTCTTGCCCGTGGGAGAATAGTTCAGCCCTTAGCCTCTGATGGCAAGGTGCCTTGCTCTCCACTTGGGAGTCAGGACATCAAGCCATGGCATCTGTTGGTAGTGGGGTGTGGTGGCAGTCCCACTAAGCAGAGACTTCTTTCCCTTGCCTTTCCTCCCCACCCCCAACCTCTGGACCTGCCTGGCTGGTCGGTCAGCATTCAGTGTTTAGACTGAGCAGGCCCTTGCTATACAAGTGAGTGAGTGACAGACAGCTCACCTGACTGACCTTGACTGGAGGGCGGAGCTGTCTGAGCTTCCCCCTCCGCTGTCTAACCATCTCAAAAGCAGGCATCTCCTGCAGCCTTCTACACGAATACTGGGTCTATACACAGACAGATACCCATCCAGGTACAGATAGGAACCCACCACACAGCTGCGTGGGCGGGGCACTGGCTAGCAACATGTCCACACATCAGAAAAAGTAGTCATTGTTCCTGCTCCCTAAGGTCCAGTGACACGCATGATCTTTAAACATTCAGGGCAAATCCAGAGGGTTCCATCAATCAAAGGAGGCAGGAAGATGCTGTCAATTGGTGAGGTACAGATTAAACGAAACTGCAAAGAAAATGGAGGGGGTGGGGCAGTTGAGGCCTGGTTGTGAAGTCTGAGAGCTGTAAACGGCAATCTTCAGATTTGGATAAACTTGGTTTTTGTTTTTTTTTTTTCTTTTTCCTGTTGCTATGGAAACTTGGGAGTCAAGCTTCAGGCGTGTCGTTCTCACAGACCTGAGTGGAGAAAGGTACAGAATTAGGTTGGGAATATATCACAACTCACTTCAAAACACTCAAGTAAACCAGACCAGTGATTGACAGGCTCCAACACGAACTACGCTCCTCTGAACAGTATCTCTTTCTTTAGCGTGGCTTTTGAAGACAGGATTGTCTTGCTGGCTACATCTACCGAAGTTGAACTTGGGGCTGTGAGTAGAGACCAGCAGTACAGCAGTTCTTGGCATCTGAGGCCCAGCGCACCCCTCAATAAATAATAGAAGTTGGCTCTGAAAGTGCTGATGCGTTCAGGCATCAGGCTTCTTCCCTGAGAGCAACGGCAGCTGTCGACACTGGTCCATATGAGCCCGTGTGCTGATCATTAGCACAGATGTGCTGGGCTAGGAATACACTGAATGGAGCCCAGAGCCCAATCAATGGGCATCCCCTGTAGATACACCTCTCTCTCTTTCATCTATCTGCCTGCTATCTATCTATCTATCTATCTATCTATCTATCTATCTATCTATCTATCTATCTATCTATCTATCATCTATCCATTTATTTACCTGCCTATTAATCATCTACCCATCTATTTCTCTATCTTTAATCTATCAGACCTCCTTCTATCATCAGACAGATCTATTATCAATCAGACAGATCTATTATCTATCAATCAGACATCTGTCTATCTACCTAACACCTATCTTTAATCAATCATGTCTATCTTCAATGAAGATAGACAGACATCTCTCTCACATCTCTCATCTCTCTCTCCATCTCTTATCTGTCTGTCTACCTACCTACCTATTATTTATCCACCAATCATCTATCTGACCATATATATATTCTGCCACAGAGTGAAAGACTCATTGGTAGTTCTTGAAACACCAGATTAATTTCCCATTGCCGACAAGACAACTCCAGTCCCATGAACCTCGAACCCCACACACGGGTTCCCTCGACAGTTCTGGAAGTCACAAATGTGAAAGCAGTCTCGTGCATTTAATGCCAGTGTGTGGGCAGGCCTGCATTCTTCCCCAGGGCTTTAGAAAAAGAGTCACCTCCTCACTAGCTTCCAATCTACAGGCAGATGTGTTCTGTGACTCCTTGAAGTTCAAAGCCAACAATGTGGCATCTTGTCTCCCTGTCTCTACCTCCCTGTTATCATCCTCATATGGCTGCTCCTCAGCCCTCTTGAAAAGGCTGTGCGGTTATGTCAGGTTGGTCCTACTAATGCAGGGTGTTTATCCCCCCATCTCAAGACACATGACCTAACCATGTCAGGAAGGTGTTGAGGTCAAGTGTGTCGCTGTCAAGTAATGTGACTTGTTCATTAGCTCCGGGGAATAGGATGAGGACATCTTTGGACGTCCTACTCAGCCATCCACATGTGTGCAGCTCCATTGTCCAAAGATGAGACATCCTGTGGGCTGGGAGGACACGACCCACAAGTGGTACCCATCAATGGCATGTTTAACAGCATCCCAGTTTCTGCTCACGCTCCCCTCTCTCTGCCCATCTCAGCTTTGTGAACAGGGAGGAGCTTTGTCCTCAAGATGCCTAGATCCAGTTCCTTTTGCTAGTTCTCTCCAGCATGAGTTGTGCTGATTCCAGCCCAGATGAAGGACTCACCAGGCCCAACTATGGTGAAACTATGACATCCTTGGAGGTCATTGCAGAAGCAGTCCACCCACAGGCTGTCACTCATTTGGGCTTGGTCAGCTCTTTCAGAGATATCTTGAGTCCACCTCCAACCAGGGCCCACTCACACTTTACCTCCTTACAGTGTTCAGGTCTGATGCAAATGGTTATAAATCATAACTGTTTTGAAGAAGTGTATATAGTAAGGTTCTTTACACTTGCTGTTGTCTTGAGGCAGGTTACCACATAGCCCAGGCTGGCATGAAACATAGGGTGGAGCCCAAGGTGGCCTTCATTCCCTCAGTCTTTCTTTTCTTTTTTTTTTCTAAAGTATTTTTATTATTCCTCTTTACCCCCCTTTCCCTTCTCCCTCCAGCCCCACTCGCTCAGGCCCATAGTTTTTTGTTTTTTTAATTTGTTTCATGAGCCACCATGTGGCTGCTGGGATTTGAACTCATGGCCTCCAGAAGAGCAATCAGTGCTCTTAACCGCTGAGCCATCTCACCAGCCCCTCTCTTAGCCTTTCAAGTGCTGGGGTAACAGGTGTGAGCCACCATGTCCATCTCAGATTGTATACATAGTCTTTTTAGTGTGTGTATGTGTATGCATTTGTGTGTACCCATATGTGTACATCTATTTGCATATATGTATGTATGTGCAGGAATATGTGTTTCTATGTGTGTGTGCACGTGTAGGCCCCCAGAGGTCAAAGTCAGGTGTTATCCTCAATCATTCTTTACCTCATTTTAAGAGCTAGGGACTCTCACTGACCTGGGTCATACAGATTCAATTAGAT
Source organism: Mus pahari (assembly GCF_900095145.1). Taxonomy (NCBI): domain Eukaryota; kingdom Metazoa; phylum Chordata; class Mammalia; order Rodentia; family Muridae; genus Mus; species Mus pahari. The sequence goes on along the minus strand of NC_034609.1, from coordinate 42,528,823 downwards.
TGCCTGACCAGTGAGCTCCCCAGATCCTCCTGTCCCTGGATTCCCAGTACTGAGGAAAAGGCATGTCCCACCAGGATAAAGGCATGCACCACCACTATGTCTAGTGTTTTATGGGGGCAGGGGGTGGATTTGAACTCAGGACCTTGGGCTTGTGGACTAAGCCATCTCTCTAGAGCCTGTCCCCTTTGGGTTTTTAAGTGATCAGAAGCCACCCATTCTTCTCGCTGCTGCCACACCCCTGATACCCACGAGTGCTGAGGGTGGGCACTAGGTTCCTCAACTTTGGTGCTCACGCGTGACATTTGGGGCCAGGTAGCTCTTTCCTCAGGTGCCATCCATCTCCTGCTCCTGAGGCCCTTTAGCCCTGTCCTTGCCTCTCTCCACTAGATGCCGCTAGCAGCGTCCTCCTTGTCATGACAGTGGGAAGTGATTCTGGACATGGCCAGCTGTTTCCTAGGGGACAGCTTGGCTAAAATAAAAAAAATGGGGGCTGAGTAAGATCCATTAAATTATCCTGCAGCCCTTTGTTTTTAAATGATAGTCTCCAATCCCTGTTTTAGGTCAATTTAGATGATCATGTAAATGATCCCACCTCCCCAGAGCTGCTGAGAGGATTCCATGAGGTAATTTATATAATTTATGCAGAGCATTTTGCTGCTGCTGCTGCTGCTGCTGCTGTGTGTGTGTGTGCGCATCACAAATCCCTCAAGGGCCAGCTATTGGTGTCCCTAAAGTCAAATGGCCTTGAAGAACCACAGTGTCTCTGCAAAGCCTGCCTGGCGTCGGCAGCCAGCAGAGGACAGCCTTTCTGTGTGGCCTCTGTCATTTAGGGTCTTCTCTGTGCCCACAGCGCATCTCACAACAGAAGGGAGCAAGGTGTAGAGGCACTCTAGGAAATTCTAGAGGGAGACAAACCTATCATTAGGGAAAGCAGCTCTGTAAGCCCTGCATTCAAGGGAGGGATCAATAGCAGAGCGAGCTCCCCTTAATACGGTATGGCTGGCAGCTGGATACAGCCGCCAATATTCACTTAAACTGGATTTTTAAAAATGCAAATAACATCTTAATAGAGATTAAATGAAAAAAAAAAACCATCTTTGGCTCATCTTTAAACATTCTAAAAAAGAAATCGTCCTTTTTTAAAAAGAAAAATATTTGATTTTACTGTGTGTGAGTGTATGTGTGTGTTTCTGTATGTGTGTGTATGTGTACATGCATGTGTGTATTCATGTGTGTGTGTCTGTGTATACATACATGCACGTGTACATGCATGTGTATGTGTACTCACTGATGCCAGAAGGGAGAGGCTAATCCCTGAGAGCTGGAGTTACAGGTGGTCTCGAGTAGTCTGACGTGGGAGCTGGGACCCCAGCTCTAGCCTATGACACAATAGTAAACCCTCGTAGCCACAGATCCAGCTCTTCAGCCTCTTTAGCTTAGCCCTGTGTCATGCATCTGGGAGTACACAGGCCAGAAGACAGCTTCAGGTGTCATCCCTGAGATGCTGCCCATCTTTCTCACTGGCCCAGGACTTGCCTTGTGGTCTAGAGTGACTGACCCTCGGGCCCTGGGATCCTCCTCTCTCCTCTGCCAAGCACCGCATGTGGCAGCTGCTGCTCCTGGCTTTGGTTTGTTAAACGTGCGTTCTGGGGATTGAACTCACAACTTCATGCTTGCAAACCACGCTCTTTGCTGAGCCAGCCCTCCTGCCCCCTGCTTCCTTACAGCATGCAAGCCGGTCTTAAGTGGCCCCCTGCCACCCCCAAACCCAGGGTCATTTAATTTTGAAACTTGTAAGATTCTTCATGTAATCCCCAGACCATCTTCTTGCCGTTTCTGGTGAACTAAGCCTAAAATCACAGTCAACAAGGTTTCTGAGCAAGTCCTTTCCTTCAGAGCTCTTTGCAGAGGTCCATCAAACCACAGCTGTACTTGGAACAGCAGCAACCACAGCACCATCAACAACACCACCACCAACAACAGCAACAACAGCAACAAAACAACAGCAACAACAACAACAACAACAGCAGCAACAAAACAATAGCAACAACAACAGCAACTACAACAGCAACAACAGCACCAGCAACAACAGCAGCAACAACAGCAACAGCTACAACAGCAACAGCTACAACAGCAACAACAGCAACAGCAACAACAGCAACAACAGCACCATCAACAACAGCAACAACAGCAACAACAGCACCATCAACAGCAACCCAGCTGTTTGGTTTGTAGGGAGGGCATCCACGGACGATTCATGTAGCCTGTTTATGCCATCAGCACGTTACTTACTTGGCACCACTGACAGTAATGATAATTTCATTTACATTTTTAAATCACTCTCCATGCTGTTAGTTTTATTTCCCCTTTGAAAAAGATGTCAGAGAAAGGGGGTGCAGAGCCTTCCAGTCAATTCTCGGTCATCAGAGAAAGCCATTTATACTGTAATAAATGCAAATGTGTGGTATCCGCTTCCATAACGGAGGCAGTCCTACAGCCAATGCTGGCTTCCCTGCCCGCTGGCTTGCCTGGGAACCTCCCTGAGCTTCGGTTTCCTTGTCTATAGAGTGGAATAAAATCATGAGGCCAGCAAAGGGCACAGGAAATAAGGTGTGGACATCAGAGCATCAGTGCCAGGCTGGATGACTCTGAATATTGTTTGAAGGAAGGAGGACTCAAGTTTGCTTCCTGTGCTGTCTGGTATCAGCTTCTCCTACAGCTGTTGTGGTTTTATGGACGATGCTCTAAAAAGCAGGTGTCGGCAATCTCTTTGTGAAAAATATTCGCCTTTGCCATTGAAATATCAAGCAACCACAGACAGAATGTACATAAGTGGATGGGGTTGTGCACTGATAAAACTTTATTAACACACACAGGTGGAGGGCCAGATTTGGCTACTATGCTGTATGTTTGAAGTTCATGCTTAAGTCTTTAATTAATTATTTTGTGTGTGTGTGTGTGTGTGCGCGCGCGTGTGTGCACGTGCTGGAATTGATCCTCTCCTTCCAGTAGGTGGGTCCTGAGGAATCAACTCACCCTGTCAGGCTTGGTGACAAGTACCTTTACCCATTGAGGCATAAGACATAAAACAGATCCTACCGGCTTACTTGCCCTTCCCTCAGATTCTTTCGAGTCTCATGACTGAGTAATGTCTGTGCTTTTGGGAAGTGCCACTAGCCTGATATCTTGCCAAATTTACTGTCTTGAACTTTTGCTATTTGGTTTCTATTCTTAGCGATGTTTAACCGAGGTTCCCATTTTATCCATGGTTTAATCTTGTAAATGTCTTGAATACCTTTCAGGAAGGTTGTTGTCATAAAAACTATCCTTATGGTTGTGATGTGGCACCTACACACCCGCCTGGACTTCAACTTGTGCAGCATCAGCAGCACAAAAACCTTCACACAGGGATCCTGAATTCCCTTTTCCCCCTCCCACTTCTTACTAAAGAGTCAACCCAGGGAGACAGTGCATGACCAGAGTGTGGATGGAACAAGGGCTGCCAGGAAGCTCAGGGGCCTCTGTGATAAGACAGTCTACTCGATTCCCACTGTGTGTTCATTATGTCACTCCGTGAGCTTTTGATGTGAGTAGATTTAGGAGTCACACTTCCAGCATTGGGGTTTCAAATGAAGTAGGGTCAGGGTATGGGTAGAGACATATCAGTTCCATTGACGTTCTGCATGTAGTTGGTGTGAGATCCACCCCCATCTCTGCAGCTGATACTACCTACACAAGGATGATCTGTAGGCTAATGGTAGCCATTAGTAAATCAGGCACCTCTACACAGACACCAGGGGTTGTCTGCACATGAAAGAGATTATCCCCAGAATCAGGACCAAGACTGTCCTCAAAACAAGGGACCATCAAGTGTGTTGCTTTTACTATAACCTCTGCCCTTGATTTCTGGTGTCCCATCTCATATGAAGCTGGATGAATTCTTACAGTCTTGTCTAACTTCCCCACCTCTATCTCCAGTACCACCCTTAGCCCTTTATCTGTTGATTGACAGAGACTATTTAGGAGAACATCCATTTCTCCTTCAAACTCTCACATAGGCTTCAAGTCAGGAAGACAACAAGTTCATCGCAGTCACAATTGAAGACCAAAGGACCAAGCTAAGAATGAGGAGCAGGAACAGAGCTGGAGGACTTAGTGGGAGCCTTGAGGATTGCGGATGGTAATGGCACAGTCGCCAGAGGTGGGTGAGAGGAAGACTGATGACATGACTCTGGGAGATGCAGAGCACAGACAGCCAGTGACACACTGTCAGGATCTCCCGCCTGAGCTCAGCCCACAGAGCTTCATACACTGCAAATGTCAGATGTCCAGATGTGGGACTCCTGTTGACCTGCCTACCTTGTCACCAGGATGTACTACACTGTGTTACCTCTACCAAATTTTCCTTCCGTGATCACACCAGTAATTTCTCAAAATTTAAATGCCAGGACCCCAGAGCCTTGTGGGTGGCAGAAGCTGATGTGAACAACTGCCAAGGTTAAAGCCGGACCAACTTCACCCCCACAGGAGAGTCTGGCAGTACACGTTCACTTCATTCTCTAATTTATGTTACTCAGCCGTGGTGGTTTGAATAGGAATGGCCCCATAGACTCATGGGTTTGAATGCTTGGCCCGTAAGGAGTGGCACCATTAGGAGGTGTGACCTTGTTGGAGTAGGTGTGGCCTTGATGAAAGAAGTGTGTCACTGTGGGGGCGGGCTTTGAGGTCTATACGTTCAAGCTAGGTCTAAAATGGCACACAGCTTCCTCCTACTGCCTAGAGATCAAGATGTAGAACTCTCAGCTCCGTCTCCAGCACCATGTCTGCCTGCATGCTACTGTGCTTCCTGCCATGATGATAATGAATTAAACCTCTCAAACTGTAAGCCAGCCCCAATTAAATATTTTCCTTTAGAGGAGTTGCTTGGGTTATGGTGTCTCCTCATACCGATAAAACTCCAACTAAGATACCCGCCAGTAAATCTTACTCAAAGTGATGTCATTGTATCAGACTTATACAGGTAATAACGATTTCATAGTTACTGAAAGGAAGCATGAGTTATAAATTTTCTTCCTTCCTTCTTTCCTTCCCTTCTTCCTTCCTCCCTTTCTTCCTTCCTTCCTATTATTGGGAAACAAGTCTCCCTGTCCAACCTGAAACTTACTATGTAGACTATGCTGGTCTTGAATTCACAGAGATCCACCTGCCTCTGCCTTCTGAGTGTTTGGATTAAAGACCAGACACCAACATTAAATCTATTAAATTTTAGGAATCAGACTGGTCCAAGGCTTTCTCAGAAGCCCTGATAAAAGAACAAAGGGAATGCAAGCTTTCTGCCCTTGCTTAGGGGCAGACTTGGTAAGGTCTGGTCTGTGTCTATGTCTGGCCTGGGGCTGTGTGCCTTAGTCTGGGTCTAGTGCCTCAAAGGAGTTGAGGTTTCCGTTCCTGGGAACTTGGCTTTCTTCTCTGAAGGGCTATGGTTATCTGAAGGGCTATGGTTATCTGAAGGACTATGGTTCTCTGAAGGGCTATGGTTCTCTGAAGGGCTATGGTTCTCTGAAGGGCTATGGTTATCAGTCCTGAGGCCACCAAGTCTGAGGTTTCCTGTGTTCTCTTTGCCAGCATTATCTGATTTAGATCTCCAAGGACCTTGACTTTCTCTCCTTACACATAGCACGTAAGATGCTGTACTTAATAAACCTGCATGGCACAGGCACTCTCCTGGTTCCAGCTTTGTCTTCTCTATTCCTCATTCCTGGTCCTCCCCCTCAACTCCCCACATTCAGGGCCCTTATTCTTGTGGGTTTTGACCCAGCCAAGGATTAAACACCATCATGCTTGGGAAAAATATATTTTACTATAACTCAACTTTCATCTCCTCACTGTGACCAAAATAAGGTACTGTTGTTACAAGGGGTCACAGGAGGCAGAGAGCTCTTGCTGGGAGCAGGGACAGGTTATAACCCCCAAGTTCAGCCACCCCTCTCCCCAGCAACCCATTTCTTCAGGTAGGTCCCACCTTAAACAGTAGCAATATCTGGGGATCAAGTGCTCAAACACATGAGCCCGTACAGGACATTTGCCATCCAAAACAGGATGGGAATAGCTTGCGTCTTTGGTAGAGCAGTTGGCCAATTTTGGTGCATTTAGTTCCAAGTGAGTGGCACCAATAGGAGGTTTTGCTTGTTGCCTGGTTTGCAAAATAGCAGAGCCTTTTCCAACATCTCCTTTGGCTGGCAGGAGACTACCCAGATGCCTTTAAAACTTGGCTGGAACAGTTTTACATGTGAGAATTCTAACCACACGGACACCAGCTAAAGATGTGGGGGACAGACTTCCTTGGGAAGACATATGGAAGAGTCAGGTGCTGTGTGGTGAGGTTTGTGGGTGCACATGCAAGCATGGGGAGCCAAGCAGACTTACCTGACAATAAGCTGAGGAGAGAGAAGAGCAGCAGCAAGCTGAGGCTGAGGTGCAGGGCCCCTGCCCCGTTGCAGTCCACTTTGGAGTTCTTGCAAGAGCACACCTGCACCCTGAGGTCCGTGATGTTCGTCATGGGTGGCTTCCCTGAATCTGTCACCATGATGGGCAGGTTGTAGTTTGCCTTGTTCAGATTCTGAAGAAGGCTCACGAGGGCGTGGGTGTCTGCAAGACAGGAGGTCCTTGTGAGAGAGGAGAAGCCCTCTGTGAGAGGTGGAGTGAGGCTCTGGGGCCTTGGTGTGCACAGAAGCCACTGTGTGCAAATAACGTTTAGTCATAGGTAGGTGAGAACGGAATCCCTGAACATTAAGTAAAATATACTCAGTGGCAACGGGCTGCATGGGATGAATGTTTCGGAGACAGTGTCTTCATAGGGACAGGTTCTATAATTTGGTGCTGCAATGATGGACTCTAAACTTTCTCAGGTAGACATTTCTATGCTCAGTCATACAATACAGTCTCATCCTCTGCCACCGTCCCATTCTGTCACTGGTGCAGAAAGCAAACTCAGATGGCACTGATAGCGGGAGAAGTTCATCACTGAAGACAAGGCAAACTCAGTTCATGCTGGGAAGGAAGTGGGCCGGGAAACCAGGCATCAAAAGTGCTTTGTAATGAGTAAGGTTGTTGGTTAGCGGTGGACCACATCTCAGTTCTACCCACCTGTGTGGAAAGGCAGGGGGAAAGAGAGGTTGCATGTGGCAGTCATCTTGAGTGAGGGGCACATGAGAATAGTATCAAAGGCAATGATGAAGACCAGGGCCTCTAGCAAGGCTGAGTCAAGTAAAGTCTGTAGTGTGCAATGGAGGGGGAGTGTTCTCAACTTCAGACTCTCTAATGGAAGGAGGCAGGCCAGAAACCTTCCAAAGTGCTGCAGAGAGTCAAAGGGAATGGAGCCCCCATCAGAGCCCCCAGTAGAGCCAGGAGAGGCTTGAGAAGCAGGAAGCCCCACCTGCCAAGGCTGAGGCTTGGCTTCTGGCTTCTCCTCAGCACCAGTCAGTTGCAAAGAGAGAACCTATGGGAATTGAAAGTTGTGACACATGACTCTAGTCTCCACACCTTGAGAAGCTGAGGCAGGAGGACTGTCAAAAGCTCAAGGCTAATTGGGCTACATGGCAAGAACATTGTTTCAGCCTCAAGATTAATTTTTTAAATTTATGTGTATGTGTGAGTATGTGTGTTCAGGTGCTCTCAGAGGCCAGAGAAGGGTGTCAGGTCCCTTGACACTGGAGTTATAGGAAGCTGTGAGACACCTGACATGAGTGCTGGGAGCCGAACTAGGGTCCTCTGTAAGAGCAGGAAGTGCTCTTAGTTACCGAGCCATGTCTGTCTCTATCATCTATTTATCTATTATCTATCATCTATCCATCTATCATCTATCTGTATATTTATCTATCTCTCACCTATCATCTGTCTAGTGTTTTTTTTAACTAAAGCAAAAAAGGGAACAAGAAGGACAAAGAGCCAGCTTCTAATGGGGCACTCTCGTAGAAACACAAGGAACACCAAATGGCCCAGGGAATTCTGGGGACACAGTAGTCACTAGAGTGAGGACATGATGCCTAAGGTGAAGAAAATTAAAAAGGAAGAAACAGAAGGCAGAACAGCCATGCTTGCACAGATACTCACAGACACACAGACATATGCACACACACATGCACACATAGAGACACATATACATACTAATACACACACACACACACACACACACACACACACACACACACTTGAAATCCCCTGTGGGAACCTATGGGAAGGAGAACAGAAGTTCCAACTGAATGAACCAAGGATGGCCATTTGCGGTCCCTGACTTACTGTTGATTTTGGAGATCTTCCAGACTTTATCAGGGATGGTCTGTTTATGAATCTCGAACTTGAAGGGGTCTGTATTGGGGTGAAGGTCCTTGTCTGAAGCCCCCAGAATGACCACGCTGAGGTTTCTGGCATCATCACAGACCTCAGCCACCGTTGGGTAAATGACGGGAGCGTTGTCATTAATGTCCTCCAGGGTTATCAGCAGAGTCCCGGTGCCAGTCGCAGGAGGGTTGCCTGTGGGAAAAGGAGGTACTTGTGAGCCACTGCTGTAGCAGGACGTTGGTCTACCAGGTCACTTCCTGGGATCCACACCTGGTGTGTTTTAATCATTATCTAGTAACAGTTTTACATCAGCTGGGCTGATGGTAGAAAATGACACTTTTGTCGGTTCTGTACTGGAACCTGTGATCCTCCTGCCTCAGCTTCCTGGGCACTGGAATTCCGCCCCACAAAGCAAGTCCTTTATACAACGGAGTCACATCTCCCCCCAAGCCCTTGGGTTTTGGAGATAGTGCCTTACTCTGTAGGTCAGTCTGGCCTCCAAGCGACAATCTTCCTGCCTCACCTTTCTCACTACTGGGATTATGGACACATGCCAACAAACTTGGTTTCCAGTGGTCACTTAGAAGAGTTAGCACCAATGTGTAGGCTGCAAATTGTAAGCATATACATTTCTCCTATTCCCATAAGGGTCAGGCATACCTCTCTAACCACAGTGCTTAACTGATAGTCTCCAAATGGTTGGTGGCCTGATGCAAATATTTACAACCACTTTTTATTACACTGTGTGTGTGTGTGTGTGTATGCATGTGTGTGTATATGTACACACAGGTGTGTATTCGTGCAAGTCAGAGGACAACTTGGGGGGGGGTCAGTTCTCTCCTTCTACCTTGTGAGTCCCAGGGATCAAACTCGGGTCACTGGACTTGTCACAAGTGCCTTTAACCTCTTAGCCATCTCCCCTGTCTCCCACCAGAGGTTTTAAAAGGGAGTTGTGGGGCTGGAGAGATGGCTTCGTGGTTGAGAGCCCTAGCTGCTCTTTCAAAAGACCCAGGTTCTATCCCCAGCACCCACGTGGTGGCTCAGGACTCAATAACTCCGTTTCCAAGGGACCTGTCTCGTCTCTCCTGGCCTCCTTGTGCACTGAGCATAGATGAAAGAAAGAGATTTTATATATAGGCAAACCAACCATAAACATAAGTGCCTTCTTAAGAAGGGGTGGTGGGACTATCTAACCTGATTCATTGATAGAAACCACACAGCTGTATATATAGAAGAGTCTCCACAGTGGATTAAGAGGAGCACTATATGGGTAGTTTGCACAGGGAAAATGCCTTGCCTTGGTGATGAGGCTTGGATGAGGGCATCAGAGAACCAGCAAACGCTGCCTAGGGACCGCCAGTCCAGGTGTGTTTGTTCTGATGGCCCCTCAGACTCCTACGCTGTACGGAGCTTGGGAGAAATGGTAGAGCGGAGTTCGAAACCTTCCTGGGAAAGCTGCAGGCTAGAGGTTGCCTGTCAGACTCCTGAAGCTCACACGGGGGAGCTGAACTGCGAGGTCAGAACACAATCTGGGGAGGCTGAGGCAGGAGGATCATGACGTCTCATCTAGGGTTCTTTTGCTGTGGTAAAACACCGTGATCAAAAGGAACTTGGGGGAGCTGGAGAGATGGCTCAGTGGTTAAGAGCACTGACTGCTCTTCCAGAGGTCCTGAGTTCAATTCCCAGCAACCAAATGGTGGCTCACAACTATCTGTAATGGGGTCTGATGCCCCCTTCTGGTGTGTCTAAAGACAGTGACAGTGTACTCACATATAAATAATAAACAAATCTTTAAAAAAATGAACTTGGGGAGGAAAGGGTTATTTTATCTTACAGTTCTAGTCCATCACTGAGGGAAGTCAGAGCTGTATTCTGGAGACAGGAGCTGATGCAGAAGCCATGGAGGGGTGCTGCTTACTGGCTTGCTCCTCATGGCTTGCTCAGCGGACCACCAGCCCAGGGATGGCCCCACCCACAATGGGCTGGGCCCTCCCCCATCAATCATCAATCAATAAAAAACAATGCACCACAGGCTCACATGGGGGACAATCTGATGGCAGCATTCTCTCCATTGAGGTTCCCTTCTCTCAGGTGACTGCAGCCTGTGTCTAGTCGATAGAAAACTAGCCTGCATGCCAGAGAGTCTGAGACAGGCCTGGGCTACAGGGTGAATCCTGCTTCAACTGTCTCCGTCTGTCAGAAAGAGAAACCCAGATCCAAACGAAACCCTGCATCCACCATAAGTAAGGAGAAGCTCGGGGTGGTGCAGGGAGGACGATGCAGGCATGTCTTGCTTTGTCCTGTTTTGTTTTCCATTAATGGGGAAGAAATCTGCTTGAAGGGAGATGAAGAGCGAGCTCTGAGCAGTGGAAACAGAGCGCCTTCCCTGGCCTGCTGGGAATTGAAATGTGTCAGCACCCAAAGACAGATGCAGAACGAACATTCAGACAAACAAACATGGAATAGGAATGTGTGTGATTAATCACCAGGGCGGGCTCTTCCTCACGGGGGCGCATCACCAACTTTTGTTAGAGCAACAACTTCAAAGAAACGCAGAATTACTTCACAGCCAGTTCTTCACTGTCAGCTTTAGCCATTTGGCTAAACTTCTTTGTTGAAAAATTATTTTCCTCTTTTTATTGAACTAATTGAATATCTCAGAAGAATCCATTACATATATTTTTTCTTCCCGCTCTGAATATATTATGAAGTAAAGTCGTTTGGGTAGAATGGATGAGAAGACATTACGGGTGTTTGAAATATGGCCAGAAGAATCGGCCTCTCATGAACTTAATTACAGGACTGTCTTCAATTTCCCATGTGTTATTACCCAGCCAGCTGGTGATGTCTTTTTCTAAGTCAGTAGAAAGCTAGTTACTGCGAGTGAGAAGAAAATGCTGGGTGAGCCAAAATCCTTTCTACAAGCTCTCTCCTGCCTCCCTCATGAACGTTATTTTTAAATTCATTGTATTTTATTTATTACTCTCTCTCTGCCTTTCTGTCTCTCTGTCTCTGTCTCTCTCTGTCTCTCTGTCTCTGTCTCTGTGTATGATGTGTGTATGGTGTGGTATGTGTGCATATATGTGTGGTGTGTGTTTGTGTGGTGTGCATGTATGAGTATGCTGTGGTGCATACAGTGTGGTATGTGGTGTGTGTGCTTGTGTGGTGTGTGTGTGTGGTGTGTGTTATGTGATGTGTGTGTGTGTGCGTATATGTGTGGTGTGTGTTTGTGTGGTGTGCATGTATATGTATGCTGTGATGCGTATGGTGTGGTATGTGGTGTGTGTACATGTGTGTGTGTTATGTGTATGCTGTGGTATATGGTATGTGTGCATTTGTGGTGTATGTGTGTTTGTGGTGTATGGACTGTGTATGTATGTGGGGTTTATGGTGTGGTGTATGGAGTGTGTATGTGTGTGTGTGGTGTGTGTTAATGTGATGTGATGTTTGTATGTATGTGTATGTGTACCCTCACTTGTGCTGTGGCACAGGACAACTTCTGAGAGTTGGTTTTCTTTCTCCTGTGGTTTCTGGGCACTGAACTCAGGTGCTCAGACTTGTATGGCAAAGGCACTGTGCTGTCACCTGTTGAGCCACCTGCTTCCTTAGCTTGTCTGTCTGGGATGGAGAGAAGTTACATCCAAAGTTCGGAGATATTCAAGTGCCATGTTCTGCCCAAGCCTCTTTGGCTCCAGTAGTAACCGGCAGTCCTGGGGCTTCTGGGTATTTTTTTTTTAAGGCATTTAGCTACTGCTGTTTTCTTCCGCACCAGCAGCCTCCAGCGCCTGTGGGATAGCTCTTTGTCAAGTCTAAGAACTCAAGCTTGGTTAGGACAGTGTCTCTTCTTCACAGACTTTCCATTTCAACAACAACAACAAAAAGCCTCAGTTTGAGCCAGCCACCCAGAATATACATATGGCAGACCAGCAACATGCCAGTCACCCAGGGTATGTGCGCGGCAGACCAGCAATGAGCCAAGAATCCTGGACCAGAAAGGAGCTGACCACACAGGATAGACTATGATGGACCCAGACTTGGCAGCTTTCAGGGAGGAAGCCAGTGGATACGTTCTCAGCAAAGCTTTGAAAAAAAAAAAAAAAGTCCCAGCTCTGAATGTGGGCTGGGGCTTGGCAGGGTGCGTAGCAGCTTCTGGATTGGTTGAGTCGGAAGCTGGAAGGATCTCTGAGATGTGAGCCATTCTGGTCCCCACTTTGGTGGTAGGGGACCCAGTGAAAACGAATGATCCCCATTCCAGAGGCACATGACTGCTTTCAACACTGAACATAGTAGACACACAGAGGGCTCTGTAGAGGCTGTAAGTGTCGAGCACAGAGATCAGCATGGGCTCCCTTAGACCTGTTGAGTTTAGGTCTCGTCCATACACAGTGTCTTCTCTTGATAAGTTTTTGTCCTGTACATTTAAATTTGACTAACTCAACAACTAATTAACTAACGTTTTGTTCTTTTGAGGTCTTACTGTGTAGGTTGTAGTGGAACTACTACACAGCTCATGTTGGCCTTGAACATGTGGTCCTCCTGCCTTGGCTTCTGAGTCCTGGTATTACAGGCATGCACACCATGTCCAGCTTTATCCTTCACTTTCTATTTCACATAATATTTACTATGCAGTTTCATTATTTTTTTTAAAATACAGGATCTCATTTCCAATAAGGAATCAAAAATCTGCAAAGTGTGATTTGGGCTTATTATTATTTTTTTCTTCAAAATATTTACTTCTCTTTATGTGTACATATGTGTGGATATGTGCACATGCATGGAGGTGCCTGCAGAAGCCAGAAGAGGGCGCCAGAACCCCTGGACTGGAGTTAACAGGTTGTTGAGAGCCTCCGTGTTGGTGCTGGGAACTGGACTTGGGGCCGCTGGAAGATCAGCCAGTGCTCTTAGGTACTGAGACATCTCTCCAGATTCTCTTTATTCTTCTTATCAATTACATCTTATGAGTTATTTCTTAGTGGTGTTACAGTATGGAGAAACTTGCCACTTTTATATCTGGCCCAGTGGCACTGAGAACATCCACTGTCATGAACCGACCCCTGTGCCATCTGGACTTCCTTCCCTTTCCGTTCCAAACCTGCATCAGCAACTGAACAGTTGGCCCACTAGATCCCTTCCAGATCCACGTATCCCACCCCACTTTCTGCCTTCATGAGCCTGAGTATTTCTGGCCCCTTGAGCAAACCATCTCATTATTATTTATTTTAATAATTATAATGTATGTGTCTGTACGTGAGTGTATGTACACATGAAGGCAATGCCCATAGAAGCCAGAAGAGGGCATCAGATCTCCTGAAGCTGGAGTTATGGGCGCTTGTGAGTGGCCTGATATGGATGCTGGGAATTGAACACTGGTTCTCTTCAAGAGTAACAAGCACTCTTAACTGTTGGGCCACCACTTCTCCAGCCTCCAAATCTCCTCCCCCCACAACCATGACACTTGACTAAGTCATTTTAGACATAGTTGGGGTTTTTAGCTTCCCATTCCCACTGTCTAACTGAACTGACAACATATTAGGGACACAGACCATGACAGAGCATGCAGAGTGGGACCCCCATGGCTGGATGTGCAGGGTGGGGACTGACCAAAGCCAGGCCTAGTGGTTCTCATGGGTCATGAGCTGACACCTTTACTATTACTGTCCATCAGGTAGAGTTGCTTAGCAACGGTGGATGGCTCTCAAGCTGTATACATAGTCCCTAGAAGTAACAGGGGGATGTGAGTTTTACACAGAGCCCGTGTTTGCTTAGAAAGCCCAGCAACATGGAAACCATATCTTGTTTTACTGGGATACTGGGTGTTGCCACTATGACTGGAGTTATCCCTTACTATCTATGTCAGACGATTTATTACGTGATTTTTTTTTTTTTTATAGGATCTAATTTCAGGTAAGAAATCAAACAAAAATCCCCGAACTATGATTTGGGGAAACTAATCCCTAAGAAAGAGGCCTTACCTTCAGCAGGGAGGAAGGAAGCTTGAGGTAGAGACAGGCATGGGTTGTTCCTCCTCCTCCTCCCCCTCCTCCCCCTCCTCCTCCTCCCCCCTCCTCCTCTC
>NC_034609.1:42504922-42514296 GCF_900095145.1 Mus pahari | reverse complement strand
CTTCCTTCCTTCCTTCCTTCCTTCCTTCCTTCCTTCCTTCCTTCCTTCCTCGTTCTCCTTCCCCTCCTCCCCCTCCTCTCCCTCCTCCCTGTCCTCCTCCTCTTCCTTCCTCCATCCCTCTTCCTCCACCCCTTCCTTTTTGAGAAGGGTCTCCCTTGGCACAAGCTGGTTTTGATTCACTGTATAGCTGAGTCTAGCCTGGACCACAGATCCTGCTGCCCCTGTCTCCCAGGAGCTGGGATTATAGGAGGGCATCACCGTGCCCAGCGCGTCTGTCTTTTCCTCTTTGGTAATGGGGATGGGGCCCAAGGCTTCCTTTGTTCTAGGTAAATGCATCACTACTGAGGTACAGAACCGGGTCTTTAAACAACAACAACAACAACAACAACAACATGCCATTTTAAAAATTCATAATTTTAGCCAAACAGGGTATTTCTCACTCCCCAAACACCAGGCTTTTTTTTTCCTGGTAGGTTTCATTGCCCAGGAACGTGTGTAAGCTTCATACCTAGCTGATGATACACAAAACTGAAAACATGGCATGATCCTAATTTTAAAATGTATACACGGCTGCAGAAAGATCAGAAGGGAATATATTAAAACCCAAGTGGCGATTATCTCCCTAGGCAATGAACATTAAAATAATACCTTCCTCTGCTTCTAATTTTCTTTACAATAACCGCGAGGGCTATAATAACCAGAAAGGAAATGTTAGATTCAAAAGTTACACAGGAATTAAATGTAGTTTCTTTTCAATTCTGTACTGCTCCATTTTCAGCCTTCACTGTTTTTACAACAAATTGATTTTCTAGTAAATTCACAGTCCTGTAACCAGCGCCATGCTCTGACTCTAGAGCACCCTCATTGTCCCCAAGAAGAGACCTTTGCGCTAACTCTCTAGTACCCACTGCAGGCCCCGGGCAATTGCCAGCCTACTTTCTATGGTCATGATCCATTCCAGACATTTCATATAAATGAAATATGCAGTATGCAATCTTAAAAAGTATTTTATGTGCATGGGGTTTTATCTTTCACTTGCATGTGCACCACATGCATGCAGTATCTGTGGAGGCCAGAAGAGGGTGTGAGACTCCCCTTGAACTGGAGTTACAGAGGGTTGTGGGCTGCTGTGTTGGTGATGGAAACTTAAGAGCAGACTTTGTTCTTAACTGCTGAATCATCTCTCCAGCCAGTATGTGACCTTTTTTGAATCTTGTTTTGTTTAATGTTGTGTTTCTGTGGCTCATCCATGTTGAAGCCCACCCCAGCACTTGGTCCCTGATGGTGGAATCACATGCCACCATGTGGGTATAGAATGCGGTGTCTGTGTGTTCATTGTGGATGGACATTTGGAGTTTTCAGTTTTTGTCTGTTACAGACAAGCCTGCTGTCAACATCTGCATGCAAGAGACCAGATTTGCACATGGGGGCAGGATCCCTAGTTCATGAGACCCCCAAGTTACCCCTTAGATGAACAGGGTCTCTGGGGTAGTTGGATGGGCTGATTTCATAGACAAAGAACAAAACCAGGTGTGGAGTACACATCTGTAATCCCAACACTCTGGAAGTAGAGACAGTAGGGTCAGAAGTTCAAGGTCATCCTCAGCTATATAGCAAATTCAAGGCCAGATGGGCTACATGGATCCCAACACACACACACACACACACACACACACACACACACACACAGATACACACTGAGACACAGACACCCCCCCCCACACACACTGAGACACACACAGACACACACACACCCACACTGAGACACACACACACTGAGACACACAGACACACATACAGACACATACTGAGACACACACACACACACACACACACACACACCTCAGAGTGTCAGGATCACACAAATCCTCCCAGAAGCTAACTCTGAGAAGTGCTGAGAAGCAGTAAGTTGCCCTGGTCACTGGGCCCACTTCTGCCTGGACATGCTCTAGAGGCACGCAGCAAAGGCTCCTGGGGAATCATGAGTTATCATGATTTTACATGGTGATCATCTGCCTGACAACGGGATACTCCCACACTCAAGGGAATAATCAACCACCTGGAATATTTTCATTCATTTTTTTTTTTTTTTTATAGTAAAGGAATCGAATGGGATGTGTACATGCGAGGCTGTTTGTGTGGAAAATGTGGAGGGTGATGCTGCACTGGTCAGGCTTCCCGGCTCGTCAGAGCTCACCTCACATTGTAGACCTGAAGAGACAGGATTTCACATCTGCCCCGCTGGGTTTCCAAGGGCTTGAGACTATCAGTCATATTGATAATCTTAATTATTACCTCGATCTTATCACATCAACAATCAATCATATTAATATCGATAGAGATATTCATTTATATCGATAGCTTTGACAGGAAGCGGAGGAGGCTGGAGATTCAGGGAAGAATGGCCTGCAGTGAGTGTCCCTACCACGCTGGGCAAGGTGCCAAGGAGGACTGGCAGAGGGATGATGCTAAGATGCTGTGGGCTGAGCTGGTGCACATGGGTGTGGCTGACAGTGTTTTCACGTCCCAGTCAATTTCTTGGCTATAAAAAAAAAATGAGTGAAAATATTCTGTTTTATGTTATGGCTGGTTATTCCCTTGAGTGTGGGAGTGTCCCACTGTCAGGCAGATGGTTCTTGGCTTAGCCCCACCTACGAAGTCAAGGGCATGTCCCTAATGCTGCTGACGCTAAAGGAGACATTTTTCTGACATCTTTTCAGATGGGCTTGGAGGCTCCTTATTTCCTGAAGAAAACGCTCAGTTTACTCCCAGGGTGGTCACAGACTGGCTGAGACCCTGAAGACCCTACAATGATGAGTTAGGAAAATCAGTCCATGACTCCACTCAAGGAGCACAGCACTTAGATATCCAAGCTGTTTTCTACCACGGCTTCTGGTTCTTCTTTTAGTGTGTGTGTGCCTGGGCATCACACCTCAGGAGCTGTACTGGCTGGTTTTGTGTGTCATCTTGACACAGGCTGGAGTTATCACAGAGAAAGGAGCTTCAGTTGGGGAAATGCCTCCATGAGATCCAGCTGTGGGGCATTTTCTCCATTAGTGATCAAGGCGGGAGGGCCCCTTGTGGGTGGTGCCATCCCTGGGCTGGTGGTCTTGGGTTCTATAAGAAAGCAGGTTGAGCAAGCCAGGGGAAGCAAGCCAGTAACATCCTTCCATGGCCTCTGCATCAGCTCCTGCTTCCTGACCTGTGTGAGTTCCAGTCCTGACTTCCTTTGCTGATGCACAGCAACGTGGAAGTGTAAGCTGAATAAACCCTTTCCTCCCCAACTTGCTTCTTGGTCATGATGTTTGTGCAGGAATAGAAACCCTGACTAAGACAGGAGCCATTTATCTAGTCTCCCTACAGCCTTGGGCTTAGGCTTGACTGGTGGGCCAGAGAGCCCCAGGGATTCGTCTGGCTCCACCCCCTCACCCCCAGCTGTTTGAGTTGTGTCTCCTGCTGCTTTGTTAAACTGCTCTGACTAAAGCAACAGTTCCAGGTCACAGACCTTCACTGCAGAAAGTCAAGGCAGCAGGACTTTGGTGTGGCTGCTCACAGTAAGCCGGTTGTCAAGAGCAGAGAGAACGGATGTGTGTACTAGCTGCCAACTTCCTCAGTTCTTACAGAGTCCAGAACGCAAACCCAGGGACTCGTGCCACCTACCAGAGGTGGGTCTTTCTACCTCAACTAAAGTAATCAAGATGAGCCCCCACAGACATGCCCAGGGGCCATCCTGATCTAGAAAATTTCTCATTGAGACCTTCCAGGTGATCCTAGATCGTATCAAACTGACAAAGCTAACCGCCATAGCTGTGCTGGGATTAGAAGCACATGCCACCATGCCTGGCTGTTTTTACGTGGGTGTTGGGGATCGAAATCATGGTCTTAGGCTTGTGCTACAAGCAAGCACTCTTCCACTGAGCCATCCCCCCCCCCCTACTTCTGTTTTGCTATGACAACCTAGCAGGCCAGCAGCACTGGCGTCCTGAGGCAGATGGGAAACCAGGCAGAGAGACCTTCAGTCTCACAGATGCAGTCATACTAAAGTGAGGGGCTGGCACAGCCCGGGAGGGGAGAGCTAACTCGACACAGCTCCGGCCACTCCTCCTCCATCACCTGATCTCAAGAGTCATTTTACTGAGTCATTTTCTCGGTGACAAAACTGTACCCAGCAATTCCGACCTGATTGATACTTTGCTGTGCTTTGGCAGCTCGAAGGCTGATGGCTGGGGCTGATTGCTCTTCTTCTCCTTCGCCTCAAATGGCAGCCGCAATGAGGGGCGTTAATCTGGCTTAATTGGGGGTGCCATCGTAACAGATGACCCGGTTTTATCCAAACCAGCATCTTTTAAACAGAGTCAACCTGAATAATCTTTGTCACCCCAACACGGTCTTAGACTCGGGCTGATCGAGAAGGAAGCTTTGGCAGACAGAGGTCTGTTTTGAAGTTTCTGTCCCCTCTGACCCAGGGTTTGGGCTGTTGTTCAGTGGCACAGAAACTACTCCACTCCATGGCTAGCCTTTCCTTCAGTCCACTTCGGAGCCAGTGCTATTTCCAGTTGTCCATCACACAAGGGACCGAGGGGGAAGGACAGACTTGGGTGGGATGTAGCTTAGCCTATGAAAAGCCAATGTCTTCATCAAGCCCACTTTAATTGTACAGTGGTTAGGCACACCTGTGTTGGTTTGTCGTCTTGGTAACTGTTTCAGTTGGGATCACTGTTGCTATGAGGAGACACTGTGACCAAAGCTGGGGAGGAAAGGGTTTATTCGGCTCACACTGTTTACCATCAAAGGAAGCCAGGACAGGAACTCAAACAGGTCAGGGTCCCGGAGGCAGGAGCTGAGGCACAGGCCACGGAGAGGTGCTGCTTACTGGCTTGTTCCTTATGGCTTGCTCAACCTGCTTTCTTCTAGCACCCATGACCACCAGCCTAGGGATGGCATCACCCACTATGGGCTGGGCCCTCCCCTACTGATCACTAATTGAGAAAATGTCTTACAGCTGGATCTCATGGAGGCCTTTCCTCACCTGAGGCTCCTCTCTCTCTCTCAGATGAGTATAGGTTGTGTCAAGTTGATATAAAACTAGCCAGCATAGTGGCCCACACCACATTTCTCATGGAGGGGCTGGCTGAAAAACACTTTGTACAAGTCACGTGCTCATGAAGCTAGTATACCCCCAGATAGAAACAGGTGGAAAACAGGACATTTTTGATGACCATGGGAAGAGTCCAGGGGTGACAAGAGCTTCCTGTTTCATATCACTCACCATTAGGAAGACCTAAGTGGATATTTATCTTTCTATATTCTTCACATAGCAGTGGTGTGAAGCAGGGGCATTTGGCTCTATTGGAGCCTAATGCTCTGTCTCAGGACCCTGTCTCTGGGGCCAGGGAGATGGACTTGTTGGTGAAGCGCTTGCCACTCAACTATGAGGACCTGAGTTCATATCCCCTGGACCTATGTGAGAAGCCAGGCATGGTGGTGCACACCTATACTCTCAGCCCAGGGAGAGGAGAGACCCTGGGGCTTGCGAGCCAGCAGGAGAAACAGGATGATCATAGGGGCTTGTGAGCCAGTTATTCTTGCTGACTCGGTGAGATCCAGTTCCAGTGAGGGACTCTGTCTTAAGAAAATGAGGTGGAGGGGCTAAACCTTGACAATTCCCAAACAGGAGGTGTGACTCCCAGGGAGAAAGTTGGGGACCAGCCTGGCAAAACCTGAACAGGACCTAGTATCCCAGGGTACAGCAACCAGCCATGAACACTCCAGTGGGAGTCTAGACCTCTCTTGAGAACCTGCTCATGGATGTCCTTGGTCCACAGGAGACCCTGGGGCGAACACCAGACCTTCTTGGAGGTGACCTGAGCAGCATACCCATCACCCTGGGACTCAGCCTTGGCTCACTGTGACTGCTCTGGCCTGTCACACATCTCCCCACAGGACTGCATTTGATTCATTCCTGAATGCGTTCTCTCCAGCTCAGTACCTTCCTTCACGGTTACTATTTCATCCCTTCCCAAGTCCTGGCAGTAATCCCGTGCTTGCCGAAGTCTTTCCCTAGCATTTCTGTGCTCTGAAGGCACCACCATCTTAACCTTTTCAGGAAGTCTGGATCATATAAGGCAAGTGACAGTGTTCATCTCTGAAGACGAAATGCTTGCCAACACGAAAGGTCTGATTTAGCAAAACAAAAGCATATTGGTTAGGTGGAAATGATCTGCATAGGTAATTTGAACCTCATTAAAGTGGGTAATAGGGGCTGGAGAAGTGGCTGAGTGGTTAGCAGGGCTTGCTTGCTGCTCCTGCAGAGGACCTGAATTCAGTTGCTAGCACCTATGCCAGGAGGCTCACAAAAGCTCTGGGGAGTCTGGTGTCCTCTGCTGGCCACCATAGGTACCTGCACTCATGTGCACATACCACTGCCCACCTCCTCACATGGACAGATAATTAAAAATAGACAACTAAGAAAAAGACATATTTTTCTCCTCAGACCATCTCTCCTGTCAGCATCATCCACATCATAAAGAAGCAGGACGTGGGGGGACTATCCGTGGGCGCTCTGAAGCTAGCAGCCCAAAGGTCGACTTCCAGGGCTAGTCAGTGTTTTTATATAACTCTGTTCAGACTCCACAGTTCTAGCTAAGGCATACTTAAAAGCAAACATTCTAGTTCTGCCATAGCCATTCTGACCTGGAGACGCAGAGCTATGTGGACCGTGCTATGTTAGACTGCAAAGGGCAAGCTCCCCTTTCATTTTACTCTGCAGAACAGGCTCGTCAGAAGGACCATCCCTTCCTGGAGCATGTGGTGCTGCGGAAGAAGGTAAGGCGGCACTCAAAGAAGGTGTGAGCGGTCACAGCCGACTAAGTCTTTGCTTAGAACAAGGGGAACATCATGTCTTGTTCCCCTTCTTCTCCTGCCTGTGCACATTTGCATATGTGTGCGCCCACAGTTGCTCTCAGGAGACTTCCTCAGTCACCCTTCTACCTTAGTCTTTGAGGCAGGGTCTCTCTTCCAAACCCAGAACCCCTGATATGACAAGTTTCACTCGCTAGCCAGCTTGCTCAGGGATCCTATTTCTGCCTTCAAAGGTGGGATTACAGGCAGCTCAGCATCCCCACGGGGCTTTTACACAGACTCTGGGGGATCCAAACTCCAGTCTGATTGGTAGCAAGCACGTTCACCATTCAGCTACCTCCCAGCCCTCCTTATGCGTTTTAAGAACTCTCACTGAGACAGAACAACTCACGTATTGTAAACGTAAGCTGGAAGGATGTTCACACGTCCAGGCAGTCTGCAAGGTGATGTGATTAGGGCTCACCTGCCCGCCATTCTGATCTACACTGAACACACAGCATACGATGCCTTTTTGTTTGTTTTTTGAGACAGGATTTCTCTGTGTAGCCCTGGCTGTCCTGGACTCCCTTTGTAGACCAGGCTCACCTCAATCAAATTCATAGAGATCTGTCATCTTCTGCATCTGTGTACCACCACACCCGACCCATGGTGCTTTGTAAAAATGCAATCTCTCACTCAATGCTGTGATTGAGAGGCTCATTCTGCTTCTGTGAATAGGCGTGGGCCACTCACTGTTTTGATGCACTCTCCTGTGTGAATGAGAAACCTCTTTTTCTACTTTACTAGACGTGTGGGAAAACCCTCTATCTTTCGGGATGTGTGTGTGTGTGTGTCACACGTGTATATATGTGTGGCACGTGTGTGTGCACGTATGTGCACATGCTACAGTGACCTGCAGGTCAGAGGAGGACTGTGAGTCGCTTCTCCCCTTCTACCACTTGGGTTCTGGTTCAGAACTCGGGTCCGGCTTGGCGGCAAGTGCCTCTGCCCACTGAGCCACTTCTGTAGCTCCAATCTATCTTCCTTTGTGGTTAGTATTTTGTATCTTGTTTTTTTTCTTTTTCATAAAGTCTTTGATTACAGTAAAGACATGGATTTACTCATACATTTTATTTTTTATTTATTTATTTATTTATTTATTTATTTTGGTTTTTCGAGGCAGGGTTTCTCTGTATAGCCCTGGCTGTCCTGGAACTCACTCTGTAGACCAAACTGGCCTCAAACTCAGAAATCTGCCTGCCTCTGCCTCTGCCTCCCAAGTGCTGGGATTAAAGGCATGCGCCACCACTCCCAGCTTTACTCATACATTTTTATAAATGATATTTTATTCCACTTCCGTGTTTAGAGTTAATTCCTGTCTATGTCTTAAGCAGGTGAGGGGATATGTAATTTAACCCAGCACAGACCCTATTTTCTCGCCCCGTGGCTGTCTTCATTGCCCATGTTATAATCAGGAACACAGTATTTTGTGGCTGATCTGATTTGAGTCTGGAATGTTCCTCGTGGCTCCCATGTTTGAACATCTGGTCTACCGCAGTATTGTGTCTTGGAAGATGGTGCAGACTTTGGGACGTGGTGTCTAGCAGGCTAAAATAGGTTACTAAGACCTTTGAAGACCACTCTGCTTCAGGCTGGGGCCTGTATTTCTGGTTTCCTGAGCTGCACTGTGTGAAGAAGCTGTTGTGATGTGGTTCTGACACTGTAGGGAAGCCATGTCACCTGCCACGCCTTCTGGGCGTGTGAACCCTCCAGTCCGCATAAGCCTCAAGTCCTCCCTAAACTGCCTCTGCCAGGCATTCTGATCAAAGAAATGTGTTAAGTCACACGACGCTCCGTGTTTGTGGTTGCTCTGGACATTATTTCATGAACCAGTTTATTTCTTTGTGTAAACATCGAACAGTTTGAATCTCTACCATTGACCTATAGGTCTGAAGGTGCATGGATAGCACAGGGTTTCCAGTTTATTGTCAGGATCGCCTTGGCGACTTTTCCCTCCTTGTGTTTCCATAGACACTCTGCAGTCACAATATGTCGAGTTTTCCACCCCCCCCGGAACTGGGATTTTGTTCAGCGCTGTGTCTCGGTCCTTAGGTCAGTTTAGAAATAACTGACATTTCGGTAGCCCGAAATCGTCCCGTCCATAAACATGGTATACCTCCCCACTCATGGAGACGGAAGGCTGGGCCTCCGAATCCTCCCCAGAGTAGCTGCATCTCTCATTAAAGCCGCTACTCAGCTGCTCTGCATGCCAGATGTCAGCAAGCACCGCACAGACTCCACAGCTAACAGTGTTCTCGGAGACCAGCACAACCCCTGCCCAGAGGAAAAACACTTAACTCTCCCAGGGCCTGCTTTCCTTGCTATGTGAGCCTCTGGGCACTAGGTGGCGCTCTGCAACCAGTTTGGTGCCAAGTTTTAGGATTAGGTGGGGGGAGGAGGGAGGGAGGCAGAGAGAGAGAGAGAGAGAGAGAGAGAGAGAGAGAGAGAGAGAGAGAGAGAGACACAGAGAGAGA
>NC_034609.1:42469301-42503723 GCF_900095145.1 Mus pahari | reverse complement strand
CCCTCTCCCTCTCCCTCTCCCTCTCCCTCTCCCTGCCTTCCCTACCCCATACCTGGGTGTAATGCCTATGGAAGCCAGAAGAGGGCGTTGGATTCCCCTAGAGCTGGAATTACAGGTGGATGTGAGCCACCTTACCTGGTTGCTGGCAACCAATCTGGGGTCCTCTGTAAGGTCCCCAAGAGCTCATAACTGCGGAGCCATCTTTCTAGCCTCTAATATGTAACCATCTGTAATGCCGGTGTTAGGGTGACTTTATCATTTCGGTTGGGCTCATTACTATTTTTAGGATTTTAAAATTTATGCTCCTGAGATTAGTTTGTGATTTTAATTTTTTTGTAAGATTTTTGCCACAGTTTAGATAAGACATGATCTCGCAAGAACAGTTGCTAAGCATCCCTCCCTTCTCCTTTCTGAGAGTTTCTGTGAGATTGGTATTCTTCCGTCTCTAATGTTTGGAAACACGAAGCTGCCATCTGTGCCTGTAGCTTGCTTAGTTGGAAGGATCTCAACAAAGATTTTTTTTCATAAATATTGGGGTATTTAAGATTATTTGATTTCTTCTTAGGTCATTTAAATGTTTACATGACTTATTTGACCATTTATTTGTGTGTGTGCATAAGTGCGAAAGCCTTGCTCTCTGGCTACCACACTCTTTTGTCATGACTGACCCTATCCCTGGAGTCCGATCGGACCCTCCCTCCCTTCAGTGGCTCTAGTAAGGTATTTCGTCACAGAAATGAGAAACATATTTTCATTTTTGCACGCGGGGAAGGAAGGCAGAGTTTTGCCAATGCTGAGCCAGGGCTTCGAGGCTTAGCTCTGTTTCGTCCCCAGACGGCTTTGAGCATTTCGCCATGATCAGTCTTCATCGGTCCGAATGTGTCCTGGGATGTGTTTCCTTCAAGTTCATCCTGTGGTTTGATGAACTTCTTCATGTCTTCCATCCATTTAGGGCAATGCCTGATCAAATCTTCAATGGGCTGCCCAGTGTGACATCACATCCTGTCCTGGGACTCCAGTTTGGATTAGAAGTGTCCCCAAAGGTGTTTGAACAGACGGTGGCGCTGTTTGGGAGGTTGTTGAACCTTTCAAAGGTGGAGTCTAGCTAGAGGAAGTGAGTCTTGGGGGAGGGGCATGTCCTTGGGGTTCCAGCCTGTTTCCATGCCTACAGCGGTGGAGTTGCTCACCACCACTCCTGCTCCACCATGATGGACCACACCCTCGCAGACAGATTCCCCACTAAGTTGCTTCTTGTCAGGTTTGTGCTGAACATGATTGGAGAAGTTATGAATACACGCCACTAACGTCTCGTGTGCCCCAATTCTTCACTCTCTCTGTGCATCATGTTGTTTTTCCAGTCACAGATCACAAATCCTGGTTCTTCTGTTAAATGGTTCCTGGCAGAACAGAGCTCAGGAGGTTGATACATCTCAGTTCTGGCACGGTATTTGTGATCCCAAGCTTCGGGTGTCAGTCCTTTCCTTCCATCTAGTCCTTGGACATGCTGTCTCAAATATCTTCACAAGTCTGCATCTCCCTTTGACTATCAGTTACAAATTCGTTCTGGTCCGTAGGCCCAGGGCGTGTTATAGACAGCGGTTCTCAGCTTTCCTAATGCTGCGGCCCTTTAATACAGTTCCTCTGTTATGGTGACCCACAAACCACAAAGTTGTTGATGTTGCTACTTTGTAACTGTAATTTTATTACTGTTATGGATCATAAGGTATATGTGTTTCCTGATCATCTTAGGTGACCTCTGTGAAAGGGTTGTTTGACCCCCCCCCCCAAAGGAATCTCGACCTACTGGTTGAGAACTGCTGTTTCATTTTCTGGCCCTGCTGGCTCCAGCCCCGGCACTGCTTATGGCCATATTTATTTCATATATGTGGGTACATGGTCACTGTCTTCAGACAGAGCAGAAGATGGCATCGGCTGTCCATTACAGATGGTGGTGAGCCACCATGTGGTTGCTGGGAATTGAGCTCAGGACCTCTGGAAGAGCAGTCAGTGCTCTTAACCGCTGAGCCATCTCTCCAGCCCCGAGAACTGCTGTTTTAGATTATGAGTTGAAGGTTATTATATAGGAGTGAATTGGTTGTTTCCTGCTGTGGACTTTCCCCAGACAGCTTGAGGTCCTGCCTTCTCTGCAGGGTTGCGGGTGAAGCTGGGTGGTGAGGCTGGGCTTCAAGTATAACCAGTCATGGTCAAGTCTGGCGTGCATGCCTCAGGTGTGATCCACGGCCTCAGGCTGCTCAGTTCCTGAAGGCTGCAGGAGGCACAGCTCTTCTGGAGTTGGAAGAGCTGCCCATCTCTCTCGTCATCTCGATCATCATCAGCTCAGCTCCCTGGCACCTTCAGGTGTCCTGAATGAGAACTTAGTTGGATTCCTCTAGCCGGTCTCTTATTTCCTGTGAGACTGCAGGAGGTTTCCTACGGTCAGTCGTTTGTTTGAAAATCCACTGGGATGCTGGCTGGGGAGAAAGCTCAGTGGTTAGGAGCGCCTGCTGCACTCTGGAAGAGAGGGAGTGGTCCACAGTGTGTTTAGTTCACAGTACCCACATGGCGAGTCTCGTTTCAGGGAATCCCACAGCCTCTTCTGGCCTCTGTGGGTGTGAGGTTTGTATGTGCTCGGCCCAGGGAGTGGCACGATTGGAAGGTATGGCCTTTTTGGAGTAGGCATGATGGCACTGTGGGTGTGGGCTATAAGACCCTCAATCCTAGCTGCTTGGAAGCCAATCTTCCACTAGCAGCCTTCAGATGAAGATGTAGAACTCCCAGCTCCTCCTACACCATGCCTGGCTGGATGCTGCCATGTTTCCACCTTGACAATGGACTGAACCTCCGAACCTGTAAGCCAGCCCCAATGAAATATTGTCCTTATAAGACTTGTCTTAGTCATGGTGTCTGTTTACAGCCGTAAAACCCTAACTAAGACAGTGGGCATCCACGCATACGTGCATGTCCACACTCGATCCTGTGTGACTACACCTAAATGAAAAATTTAAAATATGCAGAAAAGGAAGTCCATAATGGAAAAGCCTCTTAAGTTTGTGCCCTTCCCCCTCCACTTGACTCTCACAAGTGTTTCTGTCCCCCCCCCCTCTCCTGGAGGAGAGCATGGGGAGAGGAGGTAGGGGTAGGGGCATGACTGCCTCTAACCCGGAATCAGATCCACAAGTCCTTTCGATCTCTTCGGACCAGCTCCTCTCCCTCGCTGTGTCTGTAACTCCGATGATTTCATAGCAGAGGTTGTGGGGACTGCTGGAACGTTCTAGGTTTGCAGCTACACCCATCCTGGCACTTCTCGCAGCCCCGTGTTCTATCGCTGTGTTTGCACAAATTCCGGAGTGATCGTCAGTCTGCAGAAAATCAACTTTGGAGATTTAGCTTTCCGGGCGTTAAATGACAAAAATCCTTAGTCTTTCATCCCGTCAAATAGCCGACTTTTGTAGCAAATTAATAAACACAAGCCCTCACTTTGGATAAAGCTGAGACACCTGTTGGTGCGCCGGATAAATTGGTTTTTCCCAGATAAACCTAATACCCAGAGATAAGTCTCCAGCAAGTGTCGAGACAGCCATTGCTTACAGCTCCCTCTGATGGACAGGGCCTTTGCTGGGCGTGTCCTTCTTGCTTTAACTCTCTGGAGCTCTGTTCAATATGACCATTCCTCCTCACAACAGTCCTGTGAGGTAATTAATCCCAACCTGTTTTCTGCTTACAACTCTGGGGACATTTCCATCCCCCAGAGACATCTGTGGCTTTGAATTTCCTTGTCTGATGATAGAGTTAAGTGAGTTAGGCAAGGGTCTCCCCCCCCCCCCCCGGGCTGGCTTTTCTCGGGTGTTGGAGCATCAGCCTTAGCTCCGCTCTTTACTTGAACCCGGCCCTATCCAGGTGCAATTCATGCTGCGAAGCTTTGAGAAGCTTTATGGCTTTTTCGGGGGTCAGGAGGGCTTGAAGTCGTCTCTCTCCTCACAGCAATGCTCTAAGCAGGAACAAACCTCCTTAGTCGACATGGAAACTGAGTCACCAAGTTCAACAGGCCCCACAGGTGCCCTCTGTGCACCACACTGTGAGAAAACAATGGAGACCACTCCCTCCTCTTCCTCCAAAGAAACTCGAGCTTTATAGGATGCCCTTAGAAACCAGACAGCTAGTAAGAACCAGAGTGAAACGCAGCCTCATAGAAAAATGCCAGCAATGTGAAGGATGGAAAGGAACTGATGTCCTAGAGGAATCTATCTGTCTTTTATGTAGTGCTGGGGACTGAATGCAGCACTGAAATACATCTTCGTCCTGAAAAAATGCTAGTCTGGATATTAAATTCTTAAAAATTACATTTGTATGTATGTGTGTGTGCATGCCCATATATGTGCTTTTCTGTACGTGTGTGTGTGTTTGTACATGTATGTGTGCATGTGTATGTGTTTGTGCATGTGTGCATATATGGGTGTGCATGTGTATATGTGTGTGACAGGGCTCATGTGTGGAAGTCAGACCACTTGCAGAAGTTGTTTTTTTCTACTATGGACTTGGGTTTGAACTCAGGTCTCCAGGTTTGGCAGCAAGCACCTTTACCCACCAAGTCATCTCACCAGCCTCTGGATACTTAAAAAAAAATCCAGAAGTCAAAACATCTTTAAAATTAGTGTATAGTGTCAGGAAAGGTGGTTCAGTGGTCAAGAGCATTTGCTACTCTTCTAAAGGTCCTGGGTTTAGTTCCCAGCACCCACATGGTGGCTTACAACCGCCCATAACTCTACTTCTAGGGGATCCGACCCTTGCTTCTGACCTCTGCAGGAACTAGGCATGCATGTGGTACACAGATGTTCATGTAGGCAAAACATTCAGACACATTAAATAAACAAGCAAACAAATAACTCAGAAACAAAGTTAAAATCAGCATGTATTCATTGCCCAGAATAATGGGTTTCATTGACGTTCAGATGTTTACATTCCGTTCAGAGCCTGGCATTGTGGTGTCCCAGAGCTGTCCATCACTGCCACCCTCGTTTATGTAGCATGTGACACAGGCTGTGCTGACTGTCCCTTCCTTTACTGCCAGCACTTCATGAGACATCACGCAGTATTTATCTCAAAGCCAGGCGGGACTAGTCCTCTGAAGTAAGCTCCTGCCTGATCTCTAGGCTGAGCCCCGTGCCACCTTTCTCAGTTTGAAGATGTATACCCTTTGCCCACTTTGACTTCTCTCATGTTCATATTCTTTTAAGATGTAATGAATGCTGCACTTTGATGGTTAGTTTGGACTGTCTACATGGCATAACCTACAGGAGCCTTTTAACTGGGGGACTTGGTCTGTGGGCACATTTGTGAGGGATTGACTGTCTTGATTGTTCAGCCCACTCTGGGCGGCACCATTCTCTAGGCAGGGTGCTGAGATATATAAGAGTGGAAAAAGCTAGCTAGCAAGCAAGTGGGCATGCATGCATTTTATTTTTCTTGGCCCTTGACAGTTGATATAATGTGACTAGCTGCTTCAAATGCCTGCCACTGTGCCATTCCTGCTATGATGGACTGTAACCTGAGATTATCAGCTGAACAAACCCTCATCCTTACATCTTAGCATTGAGAATTGCCTTTCTACAGCAGTCTGTTTTGGAAACGGACAGAATCAAGTCTAAGTTTAGCGTCCCAAAGCTGGCCACATGACCGCATGCACAGTCCTGGGCCCCTGTTCTAAGCCAAGCATTGTGATGGCTTCATGGTCTACATTGCAGGCCCTGGGTCCCACCTGTTAACAGTGTGGTGCCTGCTCAGTTCTCCTCTCTCATCTTTACACACGTGTAGCCTGACTCATGACCCAACCCCCAGGCTCATTGTCTCCAAGGCTACTAGAATGTTCTACTCTACATCAGCCTACCCATCTTTAAGGTTTGCTATTCTCCCTTGTGATTTTTCTTTATCTCAGGATGGAGGAGGGGCTTTTCTGGGCATACTCTAGTCAGAACAGGTATGACCCTTAATAGGTCAGTCATTTTACCTAACTCATGAACTCACCAGACACAAGGATCTGTCTGTCTGTCTCTGTCTCTCTGTCTCTGTCTCTCTCTGTCTGTCTGTCTCTCTCTCAGTGTCTGCTCTGGCTCTTGGTGGATGACTGTTCATGAGCTCTCTTGGTGCCTTGAGTGATTGTCCATGAGCTGGTTCAGCACAGCAATTCCACCTCAAGAACTCAGGGTCTTCTGGCCACTTGAGGGACTTTGTCATTGTTTAGTTTCATCTGTTACTAGTGTACGTGTTTATGGATGGAGGCATGTGCATCCCATGGCCCAGGTGTGGAGGTCAGAGGACAACTTGAGGAAGCTGATTTTCTTCTTCTAGCAGATGAGCCCCAGGTATAGAACTCAGGTTGTCAGGCTTGGCGGCAAGCACCTTTAGCCACAGAGCCATCTCCCTGCCTATTGTCTGTGATGCTTTGAAGCTATGACCTTCCCAGAGCCATCCAACCAACCTCTTCATAGCCACTTGCAGCAGAGGCAGCCCGGCCTCTCCTTTACCAGCCCCCTGCTTCTTTCCCTTCCAGCTCTGATGTTGCAGGTGAGACTCAAGGGCTGACTTCACGCTGTCTGTAGTGTGCCACGGATGGCTTGCTTGTACCATGTGTGTCCTCATGAAGCTGGGTTGGAAGTTCTTAGTTCACACCTTGCTGCTGAGTATGACCGGCGTATATAAAAAAGCCCATGAGGTCTTGACGTAGGAAGACTCTGTCTTTAACCTGGAATAGCTTGCTTTACAAAAAAAATCAGGAAGGGAGAGATACTTTGTGTGCATTTGATGTAACAGACATTTCAGTTTGGCCCCTCAACCCTGATCCCTGCCCCTGAAATAGTTCTTAAACTAGGAGCACCGATCCAACCTGAACTGGTTTCATGTGTGTTCACAGTCAGGCAAATTGTATCCTCTGAGCGAACTTTTAGAGGAAACCCTTTATTTCCTGCCTCCTGCATTTGCAAGATTGGCCATGCATATAATTACGATCAGATGCATCATGGGAAAGGACAGTGGCTGTTAATAAAGTTTCATATAATCCAAAATTACCCATACCCTACCCTTGAACCAACCCTTTCTCCTTCTGAACCCTAAAAAGAAAGGCTGAAATGTAATCTGCTCCTCAGGAGTCACTATTGCCCAGAGCCTGTGACTCCCTCGCATCCAGCCTGCACCTTTGCTCATGAATAAAGATGCTGTTCTGCCATCTGCACCCACTTCTTCAGATCTTAGAGCAAGACACCAAGAAGTTGGAAACACCCAGCCTGGTGGAGACCTCAGTAACGGTTCACAGCAAACCTTGCCAGCTCTGTACTCGGGATCTCCATGACATTTCCAGAACCCGATCCCTTCTCCCTTCGGTGTCTGGTGCAAGTCATCCACCTTATGTCTCCTAAGTCCTCTCCCCGTGTCTGCCATTGCCACACAGTCTGACCCCCAAGGAGCAGAGAGTGCCTGAGGTGCCACACACTCTGCTTGCATGCATGTTTCAGGAGATAGGTTCTAGCTCATTCACTGCCGTGTCCCCAGCATCCAGCTTGGCGTCTGGCATCGGATACTGAGTTCTTAGTTTTTGAAGGAGCAGAATTTTGTTAATACGCAGCAACCGGCTGGAGGATCCAATGTCTTTCCATGGAATTGTGTCACGATGGGACAAATCCATTCGGACAATTTAGTTCCAGGGGTCAGTGATATGTTCTCCTATTCTATCCCAGAACCTCCTGTGCAGCTGAGAGACATCACTGAGACAAACGGTGGCTTCCTATCCTGGGATCCATCCTTGAGAGAGTACAGTGAGCCCCAGTTCTGACCCCCTAGACGGATATATATACCTTTCCACAAAGACTGAGATTCCCTGGCTTGGGACTGTCACTGACCCATGTGCCAGTAGCAGCGGTTTATCTGTTCCCACTCCCTTCCTCCTCTTCAGGAATGCCCCACACCCGCCCCACATACAAACACACCAGAAAGTGACACACATGCACCCTGATAGTCCTTCCCAAGGGACTCACCGCTGTCGATGGCCAGGAACAGGGCAGTGTACACACTGTTGTGGACGAATGGGGACTCCCGGTCCAACACAGCTGTGGTGTCCACCGTTCCATTGATGGGGTTGACACTCAGCCAGCCTGCTGGGTCCTTGTAGACAGAGTACCTGAGGGAGATAATATCCCACACATCAGGCTGCATCCCGATTAGCGTGAAGAGGTGTGCACCGAGCGTCGAACCCTGGCTCCGTGGTTCAGTGTCAGGCCATGCTTAACCCTTTCCATTCCAGTTGCTCTCTGATCATGCGCTGTACTGTACAGGTGACAGGCAAGCCTCCTTTCCCACTAGCGACCACCTCACACGAGGAGGCTCTTAGGGTCTGCCTGGCTTTCACAGAGGCCAACGTCACAGCCATTCCCCTCAGCCACAGCCCAGGCTCTTTTCTGTCACACCCTGGGGCGCACTTCCGGTAGAGCGAAGTGGAGGACGAGTCATATTGAAGGGACGGACAGGACAGACTGACGCTTGGAAGAGTCACTGCCTTGAACAAGGATAACCCCAGCAACCTCACAGAAGTTGTCACGCCTGAACCAAGGCAGGGGTGGGCAGAGGTGGCAGGAAAGGAGGGGGGGTGACACAAATGGAGAGGGTAAGCAGAGGAGGACAACCTGGTCAGAGGCGGTCACTAGGATGCCATTTCAAAGAGGACCAGAGCACGTTAACTGGCAGCCACTGTCCCCGATCCTGTTTCAGAGTCGGGGTTTCTGTGCTGTTGGTGGCAGATGGGCAAGGGGGGGGGGAGATAGCATAGTTGACAACTTTGATTCCCAGAGTGGCGACATGTGTTTGTAATCTCAGCTCTAGGGACACGGAGACAGGAGGATTCCTGGGACTCCAAAGCCAGCCAACTTAGCCTAAGCTGTAAGACCCTGGACAGTGGGGCGCAATGTCTCAAAGAGGAAGGTGAACGGTATCCCAGGAACAGCGCCCCGGGTTGATCTCTGGTTTTGTCTCTCCTATGACAGCATCGGGGTGCAGCACCCACTTAATAATAACCACATATACAGGAGAGCAGCCTCCTGCATCACACCAAAGACCTTACATAGCAACGCACAATCCTACTGGCGCAGTGTCTGCCAGCCTGCACACCATGCTGGTCGGCCCCAGAGATATCGGCTCCCTTCACTGATGAGGAAACCACAGCGTGGTGTAGAGGACATGTGTCTGTGCCAATCCCAGCAGGGCACAGCTCTTTGCTGTGAGCTGGTGATAGCCATGGCAGGGTCGGTGCATCTGAAGAAGCCCCTATGAGTCTCAGGCTCCGTGCACGGCACCTGAGGGTGCTGTGGCTTCCAGGCCACCGTGCACCTTTGTGAGTGATGTTCTGTAGCTATTCCATACTGCAGAGCTCTGGAATCAATGCTCTCACTGCGGTGGTCGAACTGGGAGGGATGGATGGAGGTTTGCCAAAACTCAACTGTTTTTCAAGACCCACTCCAATAGCTTCTCTCGGAAACCCGGTGTGACATCTCTGTGGTTCTTATCACCCACACAGGTCCTTGCTGGCTGTGGCCTGATGTGGACTGTGTGGATCGGCTGTCCTGGCCATTGTCTAAGCTCTCTGGTATGAGGATGAGGTCAGAGTTGACTAGACTAAGCAAGGCCTCTGTGTCTACGCTCAGCTCTGGGCTACACTTGCAGAGTAACGCACTTCTGTCTCTGTGATTCACAACGACCCCACGAAACTGTATTAGCCTTGTTCCTAAGATACAGCAAACCAAAACTAAAGTTTTAGCAACCCAACAAAAGTAGCCCACCTAAGACACAGTAGAAATTGAGTCCAATGCTAGTACATTGGATTCCAGGGGCTGGACTTTATCCAGCATGCTGTCTGTTCCTCATGTTCAAGGCTAGGTACTGTCCCTAGAGCTAAGTTGGGTCCCTGGTGAATGATGGAGCAGTTAGACTGAGCACGGAGATCTATGCACACTAGACAAGCACTCTACCATTGACTTCTCCCAGCCCCTGGTGTTTGGAACAGGGTTTTACTCTGTAGAGCAGTCTGGCCTCGAACAAATTCCATCTTGGCTTTCCAAGTGCTGGGACTGGAGGTGTGCACGACCAAGCATGCCTTCAGCAGGCTGGCTGCATCTTTTCCAGTGGGACTCACTGTGGGGCAGGAGCAAGCACACAAAGCTGACATTCGCTTCTCATTTTCCAGGTGACAGGTTCACGGTGGATCCAGGAATGACTTGTGGGTCAGT
This sequence comes from Mus pahari, assembly GCF_900095145.1. Classification (NCBI taxonomy): domain Eukaryota; kingdom Metazoa; phylum Chordata; class Mammalia; order Rodentia; family Muridae; genus Mus; species Mus pahari. The sequence goes on along the minus strand of NC_034609.1, from coordinate 42,493,458 downwards.
AGATTTAAAATAATGAGGATTTTAAATGGGCCGTATTTTATTCCCACGCGATGCAACTCAGTTCAGAACATAAATAAAAACCGAACCAAGCGGCCCAGCTTTTCGGGCTGGTGTCCAGTGGCGCTGTTGCTTCTCAAGATGCCATTTGCCGTTAGCTTTCGAGGCTGTGATTCCACAGCGAATTCACAGGTTGCCTTGCTTATTACTCCTGTTCAGAGGCACTGAGCTGACATCACTGCATGGTGTCATGGTCTCAGAAGTGACAGTGCCACAGAGCTTCCAGTGTTAGTAGCCTGAGATGCCCTGGGTCTAAGGCAAGCCAGGGCTTTGAGGGATGGTGCTGTAGTGTTCTTCTGTCTTAAAAAGTAACCAGGTTGGGGCTGGAGAGATGGCTCAGCGGTTAAGAGCACCGACTGCTCTTCCAACAGGTCGTGAGTTCAAATTCCAGCAACCATGTGATGGTTCACAACCATCCGTAATGAGTGGGGTGTCTGAAGACAGCTATAGTGTACTTACATATAATAAATAAATAAATTAAAAAAAAAAGTAACCAGGTGGAGGATGGGCGGGGGATGGGCGGGGCTGCACACTCCCTTAAATCCTAACCCTGGGGAAGAAGAGGTGGGTGAGTTCCTATGACTTTGAGGCCAGCTTGGTCTACATAGGGAGTGCCAGGCCAGTGAGGAACGGAACAGCGAGGCCTTGTCTCAAAAGAGCACCCATTGTTCTTGTGGGGGACTCAAGGGCCTATATCAGGTGGCTCACAGAACTCTAACTTCAGAGTTTCTCATGCCTATGGCCTCTATAGGCATCAACACTTGTGTGTGTGTGTGTGTGTGTGTGTGTGTGTGCATGTACACACATACAAGCACACAGACATATATATACATATACGTGCACACACATGTACATGGGCACACACATGCATAATTAAAAGTAACAGTGATAGATATTAAAATAAGTAGCCAGGAGCCGGGCGTGGTGGTGTACGCCTTTAATCGCAGTACTTGGGAGGCAGAGGCAGGCGGATTTCTGAGTTCAAGGCCAGCATGGTCTACAGAGTGAGTTCTAGGACAGCCAGGGCTACACAGAGAAACCCTGTCTCGAAAAACCAAAAAAAAAAAAAAAAAGTAGCCAAGTAGGGGCTGGACATGGTTCAGTTGGCATAGCACTTGCTGCACAAACCTGAAGCGCTGGGCTCCGGTTCCCAGCGTGGCAGGGGAATGTGGAGAAGGAAAACCCTTGGGCTTCCTGCCCAGCCTCGCAGGACTGGAGAGCCCCAGGCTTGGAAAGAGACCCTGCCTTAGAGAAATAAGTTCAAGTGCTCTTGAAGAAAGGGAGATACCCCATGTTGACCTTTGTTATTTACATACATGTGTAGATACATGCATGGGCATACTACACATACATGCACACCTGCACATACATGCATACCTACACATACATGCATATCTACAAATAAATGCATACACACACACACAGAGCAATTTTGGTCAGAACACACCTAATGGACATGGAGGCCAAGGGCTTCTCCACTGCTAAATACTGCCAAGTCCGGCACCTGTGCTAGCTCATGCTGCCCACATGATCCAAACTGACAGCCGGAGAGTGGCAGGGACTTCCTCCCTGCCCCACAGGGGACCTCAGCTCAAGACCACCTGCCAACAGGCTCTTCCACGTCATGGCTCTTGAGTACTTTTGTTAAATCAGCCCTTTTGAGCCAACTGGCCAGACACACTATGTAAATTTCTGACATTTTCAAAGCTGTCCTTTTAATAAACCTTTCAGTATGAAAATACCAGCCCTGCAAAATGTTTTCTGTGCTTCTGGACCCGAAAAACGCATATGCCTTATTAAATTGAAATTTCCAGGCAATTTATCTGTAATGTGAACTTTGCTTGTTACAGGAGTAAAAAAAGAAAAAAAAAAAAAAAAAAAAGACGATGAATCAAATTAGGAACAGAGCTCATTTCAGTATGTAATGTAGCCTTGCGGACATGCTTTGAGCTCTTGCCAACCCCAGCTCCGGGTGCAGACAGTGTGTCAAGCTGAGGACGAGCCAACCAACAATTAGAAAGAAGAATATAAAATGGGAGAATCAGAGGAAAGACGGGGAGTTAGGGTACATGACTGCACGTGGAGAACCCCGAGCACTGACCCACGTGTGGTGGCTCTTGATGGTTAATCTGACAGGATTTAGATCGTCATAGAGACACACTTCCGGGTGTATCTATGAGGGTGTTTCCCGAATTGGGGGAACCGAGGATGGAAGACAAGCCCTGGTTACCAATGGCCCCATCCCACAGTTGGGATCCTGGATACAATAAGAAGGAGAAGGTGAGCAGAGGACCAACGTTCCTATCTCTGCTTCCTTGCTGGAGACACGACGTAAGCAACTGCCCCCCTCTTCTGATGCCATGCCCACTCTCCCCTCCCCCATCACCATGGACTGTCCCATCAAACCACCAGCCCAAGTAGACCCTTCCTTCAGTTGCTTTTGTGAGATACTTAGTCACAGCGGTGAGAGAAGTGAATACCCACTCCAGTAAAGGAAACAGAATATTATTACACATGTGGCTATTTGATCACACTCACAGCAAGGGATGTGAGAACAATTTCACAATAAGCCACAAGTATTTTCTGTCCTCAGTATTTGCTTCCCACAGCACCTATAAGTGGGAACACACGTCCATAACTCCCTTCCCCACTCCAGAAGATGCCTCACAATATACCATCGCATCATCTCGCAGAAGAGGAAGCAGGCTTAGAGTGGACCAGCACTTGTTCAAGTACTACAGTAGCTTTTAGATGGCAGAACTGTGGTTCCAACCTGGCTCTCTGTCTTCCAGGCTCAGACCAGCTTGTTTGTCTAGAGCAGGTCACATGAGCTGGCTGCCCTACACCATTGGCTCTCCAGCTGAGATGTGCACAAGGTTTCTAGGGTTGCTGTATGTATGGTAGATCCTTGTCTGTCTGCCTGCCTGCCTGTCTGTCTGTCTATCTATCATATCTATCTATCTACCAATCTATTCATCATATCTATTTATCTATCTATCTACCAATCTATTCATCATATCTATTTATCTATCTATCTATCTACCAATCTATTTATCATCTATCTATCTATCTATCTATCTATCTATCCATCTACCAGTTATCTATCTATCTTGGATTTTTTTTTTGAGAGAAGAGTCCAGTACTCTAGCCCAGGCTTGCCTAGAACTAACTACATAGTCAAAGCTAGTCTCAAATTAGTCGCTACCCTCCATCCTTCTGTTGGGATTATAAGTATGGGACAACATGCCAGCAGACCCCCACGCTTCTCTCCTCCTCCCCTCTCTCTTCATCTTCTTTCTTTTCTCCTGTATTTGCATGTGTTGTATTTCATGCTGATGGGCACATCCTGGGCCTAAGAACACAGATCTGAATGAGTCCCATGGGGTTGTTTTGTCCTTGAATATTTTATATGCAGGGCTTGAGGGAACTCCTTCTTGAGTCTGGAATTATCTCACAATCCCTAAACTTTGCTGAGTCTTGGCTTCTACTTGGTCAGCAGAGTCTTTGAGAAATCTCTGAGGGACTAAAACAACCCAAAGACTGCAGACCAACACCAACTGTGTCCAGCGGCTGGGAAGATGTTCAGAGAGGTGTCAGGATTGTTTGAGAACATAAGGAAACCTAGGACAAGCCACCACCTGACAGGGGAAGTCACCAGAAGAGGGGGTGAGAGAGAAACTTACGGGTACTTCAGAGGAGGGGACAAATAGCAGGCCAGGGGAGGTTTTGGAAGGTAGATGAAACCCCATGCTGATGGAAAGACAACTGCTTCATCCGTGGACACCTTGTTGGATGTGGAGTGTGGTGTGTGTTGTCTCAGAACACTGTTGGGAACACGATACTAAAAGCAACAAGCATAGATCCATCCTAAGGTTGCGGTAACACAAACTTAAAAAAATTCATATTTTCCTCTAAACTCTTCATTAATGTTTTTCTTCCTCTATTCTGAGTGACTTTTGGTTCTTTCTGGGAGTTGTCCTTCTGTCCTGGCTGTCCTCTTCGGAGAACAGTTAGCTGTCTACTAACTTTTGACAACAGTGGAGTCTGGCCTCTTTGGTTAGGGTATCTGCTGACACACACACACACACACACACACACACACACACACACACCTTAAAATAATAGAACGGTCTGTTTTTTCAGTGTTTCAGACAGCACATGGCCCTGGTGAGTCCCCTCCACACAGGTCCAATTGCACTGTGTGCAGGCCAAGTTCATCCCCAGTTGATTGATGCCATTGGCCTGGGTGGTGGTGGTATCTGACTGGGGCTATTCTCCAGGAAGGCTCTCAAGCAATCAGCTCCCTGGGAAAGGAGAAGATAGGTCAGAAGCCAGCATGGATATTGGCGTGTGTGTGTTCTGAGATCTCACTGGGTTGGTCAGTGGACACACATGGCTCTGTGCCAGCACCTGGCTCTCAGAACCCATCAGCCACTAGGCTGAGCAGAGGCTTTGTCACTTTCCAGAAGGTGATAACAAGCAGACCTTCTGCTGGGCATCTTGTAAGATGGATGGCTGAGCCTGTCCTGTGCCTTGAAGGTCAATGGACACAGTCTGGCAGGCTGCCTAGAGGGGGAGGTTGGGACCAGCAAGATGCGTTACTGAGCTGGCAGTCTCCCCTCACGATGGGGTCTAAGTAGTCATCGGTAGATCCTGTGTTCCCCAGGGGGATGCTAGCTGCAGGGACAGGGACAGGGACAGTGACAGGGTTCTGGGGAACCAAGGGTGACTGAGCTTCAGTGGTGAGAGCTCTAGGGGAGCACAAAGCCGGGCTCATGGTTCAAGTTGTGGGTCTACACCTGCTCTGTGTAGACTCTGAGGAGCCTTCCTCCTGCAGTACACAGCAGCTGCACCCTCATCCCCACTCTATCCAGTCCCTCCCACAGGCTTCTACAGTGTTGGGTGGGGCACTGAGCAAGGCAGGGAGATCAGTCTGGATCATTGGGTCACACATACATTTGCCAAGGGTCCCAACTCCCTGTCACATGTTCTGGTTTCTACTTCTGTCACTGTGATAAAGCATCTAGAATGAGAGAAAGAGAGGGGGGTTCATGGGGTTTGCAGTCACAAGCTCCAGTGCATCACGGTGTGGAAGTCACAGTGGCAGGAGCTTGAGACAGCTGGTCACACCGTATCCACAGTCAAGAGCAGAGAGAAACCAAGGTACTCCTGCCAGTTGCTTGCTGCTCTGCTCAGCTTAGTTTTCTTCAATCATATAGTGCAGGGCCCAGCCTAGGGAATGGTGCCGCCCAAATTCAGAGTATTACTTCCCATCTCAATTAATACTCAAGATGTTTCCTACAGACATACGTTCCCCCCCCCCAACCATCCCCGGCCAACCTGACAGAGACCATTCCTTAATTGACACTCCCTTCTCAAGTGATTCTGGGTTGCAGCAAGCTGTCATTTAAAATGAACATCACAGCTTGATACTGAAGTTTACCCAGAAGATGCTGTGCTCCTGAGAGAGACTAAACTTAACTGCTCTTCACACAGGCTCTGACTAGGCAAGGCTGGTTCATTATGAGACCTTGACCAGTGATAGGTGAATCTGTGAGTGAGCTGGAAAAATCAGATATGAGAAGGCTCTAGGATCGGCCCAAGGACCAGTAAACTTTTTGACTCGATGGTAGATCCCTGTTTACTCCCCACCATTGACTCATCCTGTTTCCCACTCAAAGCCCACAATCTTCTGCTGTTCATGTGATCTGTCATATCCACTGGGAATTCTTTGTCCCACCTGGGCTGGACTGGTTTGTCATCACTCTTCAGGTCCCAGTTCAAGTGTCACCTCTCAACCAGTCCTGCTGATACCATGGAGACTCAGTCTCCTGGGAGCTGTCCCACTGAGTTATCTTCTCCAGAAGGGGCTGAGGTGGTCAGAAGCTGTGACCACACTGGTCTCATGATTACCTACTCAATCACTGTAGTGACCTCTAAAATGCAAACACCAAGTCAGGACAGTGAATCTGCCATGTTCTCCACCATCCTTAGGGCCCGATCCTAATGGTTACATCAAGTGTTTGTTGGATGGATAAAGGATCCATGAAGGCCACCTGTTGAGCCTTAACCTTGACTATCCAAGTTTACACGAAGCACCTGATTTACATCTCAGGGGACTTAAATCTCCCATGAGCCCGTTAGAGCATCTGTGTAAGAGAATCTGGCTAATTTTTGTCTTTCTGTATAGAGGCTTGAATAGGAGAATATACACTCGCTGAGTGAATCGACTTCCCTTAGACTGACAGGAAACCCAGGAAGAACCCTGGGTGTTTCTTTGGGCCCTCCTGATTGTCAGATCTTCTATAGAGGTTACCATGGACTGGAGAGATAGCTCAGCAGTTAGGAGTGTGTACTGTTCTCAGGGCCCAGCTGAGTTTCTGATACCCGTGCTGGGGAGCTTGCAACGTCTGTAACCCTCGCTTCTGGAGCCCCGACACCCTCCTCTGCCCTCCACAGGCACGTACCCACTCAAAGACACACATGCACATTGTCAAAAAGCGTACAAATAATCTTAAAAAGAGGATGTCACCATTCAATTATTATTACTATTATTATTATTATTATTGTTGTTATTATTATTCTCGAACTTTTCATCTAACTGTAGTTAAAGTCTCAGGCAATCTCAGAAGGATTCTCAGGCTTAACAGCTGCTAAAGTGATGTTCTAGCCGAAGGTGAGTGAAACATCCCCTGGGGCTGTACACTCTCTGATACAGAACTCCATCTCCAATGGTCTAGCCTAAAGAAGCATAGCAGTGAGGGGTGCTGGGCCGAAGCTGGGTGGGACCCTCCTTTGCCAGACTTCTCAGAGTCCTGACTACACAGATTTGTGTTGCGACTGATATTATGAGAGAAAAGGCCTGAGGATAAAGTGCCACTCACACTTGTTACGCAGGAACATCAGTGACGATGTCCTCACCGTCCCTACCTGTTAGAGAAGGGTTACATGGAACTTAATGACTGTTACCCCAAATGCCTAGTTACCTAGGCAATGGGGCACAGTGCAGACATCACATCACAGCAGAGGTGGCCAGTTGACTCTGTCTGAAATGGCGGTGGTCGGTTAGGAAATCTCTCTACAGTATGTTGGTGCATGCATGTGCAGACATGTGACATGCTAACATCCCCGCACCCGTGTTTGCAAATACCAGCAACTGGTCAGATGAGCTCCCTGGGCTCTCTGCCTGCTGCTGGGGCCATTTCTCTTATTGAACCTTTCCCTCTTTGAGGGGGGACGGGGTGTGTAAGACTCAGGGAGCTCCTGGGACTTCTGAGGCTCGGGAAGTTCAGAGATCATGGGATCCACAAGCCGCCTCCAGTGGTGACAAGCCGGGATGTGGCACCAAGCGAGGGAAGGCTAGAGATCTCAGCACCCACCCTTAGCCATTCTGCTACCAAAGCCTTAATCCCATGATGCGCTTAGAGATGTAGCTCCAGAGAAGCAGTTAGAGCTACGCGAGGTCACGGCATGAGCCTCTGAGCAGACAGGATTAGTGTCCTGATAGGAAGAGATCCCAGAAAGTTCCTTTTGTCACCAGTCTTCTATGCCCCACTGACGCATGTGTCACCTGGGGACAGGGAGGAGCAGCTGCCTGCATGCAGGAGAAGAACCCTCAGAGGAGAGATGGGTGGCAACCTTGATCTTGAACTCCTGGCCTAGAGAACGTGTAAAAATCTTTCCCTAGGTCTAAACCATCCATTCTCTATGGTATTTTGTTAAGTCAGCCTCAGCTAGAGGAGATGAACATTAGGTGCTATATGACAATGCCATATTTATTAGTTAAAAGAAGACAAAGGGTGGTGATATGGCTTAGAGGGTAAAGATGCTTGCTGCTTAGCCTGATGTCCTGAGTTCAAACTCTGGAACCCTCACAGTGGAAGGAGAGAATTAGACCTGGAAAGCTGTCGTTTGACCTCCACACGAGGACTGTGGCACCCACACATGAATGTGCCACACACATACACATACCAGTACACACAAATAAATATAAAAATATGAATAAAGAAAACAACATCAACAATCACATGCCGGAACACTTCACTGGCCCTTCTAATCCATAAGAATTTGCACTATAAAAATGACACACATGGCACCTGTGCCCTTCAGGAGTAGACAGTTCTTTGGTGGCAGAGAACCCTGACTTGGCTCTGCTTTCCCTCCTGCTCCTGTGGTCACGGCCTTCAGTGGACTCTGGGGGGAATGCTATGTATGCTAAGAAGATGGGTACCACAATCCCACACTCCAGCCGCCAATTTCAGGGAGTTCATGTCTGTGCGAACTCGTGCATTGTCCAGACCTCTGAGATGAGTATCGCACCCCTTCTCCTCACTCTATAAGCAGGTGCCAAGCCTTGGGTCCCACTGCCAGCACCAGATATGGTGGCACATACCTAGCACTTCGGAGGTGGAGGTGGGAAGGTCAGAAGTTCAAAATCATCCGAGATTCAAGGATTTTCAAGGCTACACTTGGTGGGAGACCCTGTCTCAAATCAATCTCTCTCTCTCTCTCTCTCTCTCTCTCTCTCTCTCTCTCTCTCTCTCTCATATGTATCTGTCTGTCTTTCTTTCTGCCTGCCTGCCTATATCAAGCTGGGCACCAGCATTCATCTCTCTGCTCCCTGACTGTGGACACCATGGGACACTCCTCCACATTCTTGTTATTATGACTTCGCTGCTATGATAGGCTGTGCCCTCCAGCTGTGAGCCCAAATAAGCTCTTCTTTCCTTTAGTTGCCTTTGTAAGGTGTTTTGTTATAGCAACCAAAAGAAACTAGTACACTATTATTATCATTGTTATTATTATTACCTAATTAAAACAGATCTAGACAACAAAATAGAACTAAAATTTAACATCTCTTCATCACACACACATTTGTGATATATGTGCTCACACGGATACATGTATGAGTGCACACATGCATACATATACCTATGCATTCACACACATACACACACACACCTACACAATGTAGTGAATCACCTGCTTCTAGGCATAGGCTGTGGGCTGGCCAATGACCGCCAGTGCCTCTCCTCAGGCTCCCGTGACTGAACATCTAGGCTACACTGTGAGACTCAGAGCGATACAGAGGGCAGCTCACTGCCCAGTGTCGCACTCTGTCCTCCCATTCACCCTCACACCCTGTCCTTTGTCATCCACGTGGTATTGCATAACCAACCCCTTGGAGGGAATGGTGGCTCTGTGCATAATCACAGCCGTCAAATGTCTGAGCCACGTGGGGACGTGTGGAAAGTATCTTCTCCCCCGCCCCCCAAAGCAAGGTCAAACATTGATGCTTAAAATAAACTTGTGAGTCCCCAAAGCTGCACCGAAATGTGAGCTGTAGCGGGGGGAGGGCTGGGTTGGGGGCTGCTGTCTTTTTAGTCCATTCTGATCTTCCCAGGGTCTCAGATCTGCGTGGTGAGCAGAGTCACCCACCAGCCAGCCATCCCAGCCCGAGGCAGCCCCCAGCCTCGCATCTCAGACACACGGCTCTCTTGGGTAGCTATTTTGAGCCTTTGTCCTTTGGACGAGACAGTGCCTTCAGAGTACCAATGTCAATTTGCTAATGTTCTTGACTTTTCAAATCCCCCACATTGACATTTGATTTTGCACAGCCAAGTGTTTGCCTTCTCCACAGAGATGCCCTCCCCCCCCCCACCGTGAGGATGGGGATCTTCAGGGAGAATATATGTCACTATATGCCAGAGAGACTGGACCCAGAGGGTGACAGTCAAATATGAGTGAATGATGAAAGGGCACTTGCTGTAAAAGCCTTTTAACATTTCAGAACATACAAAAAAAATTATTTCAAGTTGAGGGGAAAAATGGAGGACCATATCTTTTCTCCAGACCCAGCAGCTGCTCACAACATCCTTGTTTCTGCCTCGGGGTCTCAAGGAAATAACACCACTGCACGAAGCTCCATTTATGAGGAGTACCAAGACCCTGCCAGTGGGCTAGACAGACAGTGGTTGAGTGGCTGCCCTGAGCAAGGGTCTGCGAGGTCAGGAGGAGAAGATGGGTACCAGCGTGTCTATTCCAGGAGATGAAAAGGTTCTGAGGTTAAAGGTGGCATTGGTTCCGTGACTGCAAGAAGATGCTAGGAATCCTGAAGACTGGGAATTACAGTCTTTAAATATTCATTTGACATTTATTTTCTGTGTGTGTTTACGTGGGGGCACGGCACAGTGACAGAGTGGAGGTTAGAAGCCAACTTGTGAGAGTTGATTCTTTTCTTCCATCACTTGGGCTCAGTGAATTCTACTCGGGTTGTCAGATTTGGTGACAAGTGTCTTTACCTGCTGAGCGCTCTCGCTGGCCCCAGTGTGTCTTCTTTCAGTGGATGGACTGTAGCTCAGTAAAGTTGCTGTGTGTAAGCCAGTTCCTTCAAGGGACTTCCCACAGTTGCTGCAGTTATTAAAGCCAAAAATACTAAGGCAAGCCCCTTCCCAGGATGGTCTACAGAAGACCCCGTTACTGAATAATAAAGATATTTTGATTTTTCTCTTGTTGTTGAATGCTTGTTAAAGGGTTGGTGTGTGTGTGCCTGTGTGTGGTGGGTGTGTGCATGTGTAGTATGTACATGTGTGTAGTGTGAGCATGTGTATGCCTGTGTGTGGTGTGGTGTGTGTGCATATGTGTGGTGTGATGTGTGTGTGGTGTGTGCCTGTGTGTGCCTGTGTGTGATGTGGTGTATGTGTATATGTGTGGTGTGGTGTGATGTGTGTGTGCCTGTGTAGTATGTGCATGTGTGTAGTGTGTGCATGTGTATGCCTGTGTGTGCCTGTGTGTGGTGTGGTGTGTGTGCATATGTGTGGTATGGTGTGATGTGTGTGTGCCTGTGTAGTATGTGCATGTGTGTAGAGTGTGCATGTGTATGCCTGTGTGTGCCTGTGTAGTATGTGCATGTGTGTAGAGTGTGCATGTGTATGCCTGTGTGTGCCTGTGTGTGGTGTGGTATGTGTGCATATGTGTGGTGTGGTGTGGTTTGTGTATATGTGTGCCTCTGTGTGTGTGTGGTGTGTGCCTGTGTGTGTGTGGTGTGCATGTGTGTGTGCGTGGTGTGGTTTGTGTATGTGTGTGCCTGTGTGTGTGTACATGCATGCATGGTTGTGTGTGTGGTATGTGTGTGTGCATGTGTATGTGTGAGATGGATGGTCCCTAGCCAGGGCTCATATCATGGTTTGAGTATGAAGTGTTGCCTGAAGGCTCACAGTTTTTTAAGGCTTTGTCTACAGCTGGGGAAGCTACCCTGGAAACAGGAGGAGTAGGTCAGTGTGGAGTATCTTTGGAGATTTTATCCAGACTCTGGGCCCCTTGCTTGCTTTCTTCTCCTTACAGGCAGTGAGGTAAAGATCCACCACCACGCCCTCTTCCGCCATGATGTTCTTTATGCTCAGACACATGGAGCCAAGCTGAACTCTCTGCCAACGGAGCCAGCACACAGGTGTGCTACACTCTAGGTGTTGCTGCTACATTCTGAGTCACAGCAAAGCAATCACCCGCTGCAGAGTACACACCTCCCACACTGAGACCGATGACCCTGGTCCATCAGAACCTCAGCCTGTGATATTCACAGCACTCATACTCCTGGGCCCGTGTCCCCATCTGTTAAAGGATGCCCTAAATGACAGTCTCCATGCTTTTCTTTCTGACTGTCTATAAAATCATGACAGTCTCTACCCAGGTGTCGCTACTCATGGACGAATGAAAAAGTTCTAAACTTCTCCCTGGAGGGCGGACACAAACTCAAGTCCTGACCATTCCCCCTATGTGACATGTGACATTTTACAACACAACTTGGGTGCACAGACTGAAAAGATGGTCACTAAAGGTGAGAAAAACAAATAGCCAGGAAAGCCCACCTCTATCAACCGCTCACTCTGGCTTCAGAGGATAATTTTTTTTTTTTTTCAAAGTAAGATCACGAGGAGTCGATTTATGCTCTCGGAGCCAATGCGAATGCTAGGTTTGAACCATTTCCATTTATCAGCTCCCAGAGTGCTGATTGATGGCCCAACTATCCTACTTTGTATTCTGACTGGCTCAGAGCATTAACTGACAGCACGGGAAGAAATATCCCCCCATCTCACTGTGCCTGACGGGTTACAAATGAACACGACTTGATTTTTCTGCTGTGGAAAATTAGTGTTTTGAAAATCTCATTAGAAACTAGTCCTGAAAGCTGTTCCCAACCTCGGATGTTTGGCCCATCCCTTTGTACCTGTCTTGGCCATTTGACTTCCTGGGGACACCCAGCAGGGTAAAAGGGTCTGTGCTTTAGAACAGCCTAGGTTGCCTTCCTCATCTGCATCTAACCCTTCTGTCACCATCCAGCCTGTATCCAGGACAATGTGTCCTCCCGCTTGCCCCCTGCATGGCTGCAATGTCCACAAATCAAACCGTGAGTGACACAGACGAGTGGCCAGTGTGCGAGGGACCAGTATGCCAGTCTGAATTGACTTGAGCTTTAAGACCCTAGGTGTAGTGGCTATTCCTGGTTGTCAACTTGGAATGAACTACAATCTACAATTTGGAAGGCTCACCAGTGATCCTAATCTGGAGGCTGGGAGATACAAGTTTCTGACCTGGATCTTGGCATGGAGATCTTGAGGCATAGTGGCTATGAATTCCAGAAGATTAAGACAGGGAGATCTCCAAGTTCAAGGTCATCTGGGATTAAAGTCGTAGTGGCACACACCTTTAATCTGGGCTACACCTTCTGCTGGAGACTACATAAGGACATTGGAAGAAGGAAGGCTCTCTCCTTTGCCTGCTTGCCTTGTAGGACTGAGTAACTTCTAGATCCTTGGACTTCCATTCACAGCTGCTGCTGACCATTGTTGGGAGTTGGACTACAGACTGTATGTCATCAACAAATTCCTTTACTATACAGAGATGACCCGTAAGTTCTGTGACTCTAGAGAACCCTGACTAATACATTAGGCTTGCTTGGGGGTGGGGTGCCAGTGCCCACTGTGAGTGGCTTGCTCCTAAGTCTCCTCTCAGGTGTTAATGAAGACTGAACTGTCCCCCATCCCCCGGTGCTGTTTGTCCATGGTGGTGGCTCCTGGAGTCACCTTCAGGGCTCAGGGGTGCAGCTCCTCAGTCCATGACACTGCTTTCTGATTTTGTGGATCTAGGAAGGGGTTTCTGAGGTTTTTCTTTTTTCTTTTTTCATCATTAACTTTACATTTCTCAGTTTGTAGCCCAGACTGGTTTCAAATTCCCAGCGATCCTCCTGCCTCTGCCTCCTAAGGGCTGAAATTACAGACACGTGCCACGGGACACATGCCATGGGACACATGCCACGGGACACGTGCCACAGGACATGTGCCACAGGACCCGCTCTCCAGAGTGTCTGCAGAAGCTGGTCTGGTCACTGACATATGGCATTGGTTGAGGAGCCCAGGCTCCTGACATTCTAAGCAGTCCTAAGCCTGTATCCAGACTCCAAACGTAACAGACCAAAAGGAGGGGCTATGCTGCCATCTGAATGTGGCCCATCCCTCACAGGCTCACGAGTCTGGACACTCTGTCTCTGCTGCTGGGACTGCTTTGGAAGGCTGTAGAACCTTTGGGAGGTGGAGCCTGGAGGAAGCGGACCTCTAACGGGTGGATCTTGAGGTTCACGACTCCATCTTGCTTCTGGTCCTGTCTCTGCTTCCTGGTTAGCCGAGATGTGAGCAAGCAGATGGCATGGGCTGGCACGGGCTAGCACAGAGCTGTGTCTAGGTCCCCAGATTCCCATTGTTTCTTGTCAGGTATTTGATCACTGTGTCTAGAGAGATGATTGACAGGTGGGAGAGGTGGGAACTCTCTAGCTTGGGGAAACCGCCCAGCATCTCTCTCTGACCCTCATCACAGGGATTCCCAAAGACTTCTGGTCCTACTTCCTCTTGTTTCTGAGCATCTGCTGCCCCTGCATTCCCTCAGCCACTCTCCAACCTGGGGATGTCCATGCCCGTGAGGCCTCCTGGCCTTTGCTTCCCTTAACCTCAGCCTTGACTCTGAGTGTTTTAGACACGAGATAGATCACAACATCCTTCAAAGTCAGGCCCACGGGGAACCCTGCTGCCCACAGATCGAGGACCTCCAGGACCCTCACAGTCCGCCCGTTTTCTCAGTGAGCAGCTCCAGATGAGCCTCGGTGCCTTTGCTGATACTGTTCCCCCTGCCCAATGGTCCCTTCCCTCCTCTCACCTTCAGGTGAGCTTCCCAGACTCTGACAGGCGCCATTGCTATGGTGTTTGCTCTTCACCCAAGTGGCATTTTTGTCTTAGTTCTTGGACTTAAAACATCTCTATGTATCCAGTTTGTCCTCCAGACTGGGGAACCCTGGTATCCACATGTGTTTAGGAGACCTCAATGTCACACTTGTTGAGTGAAGTCAAAGAGAGGGGGCTGCAGGAGTGGGATGACCCTAGGGCAGAGCCGATCCAAGACCACCTTGGCGGGGCAGCTTCTGTCTGACCTGCTTTGATGGAGCCATAGCTGGGCTTGCCTAGCAACTGGGCTCCCTGCTGGGGCTCATCCACCACTAACCTTGTCCTCTCAGGAGGCAGAGGGAAGGGTACAGGGAGCCAGGTGAGCATTTAGGGAGCCTGGGGGGTAGGGATGGGGGCTACAGGGCCAGACTCCAACACAGTCACCGAGACCCAACTAAAGAGAAACATCTCCCAACTGGATCCAGTTTGAACTTGTTCACTTCCCTTTATCTGTGTGTCCACCCATCCATGCATACATCCACCCTTGTGCACACATGTCTGTATGCATGCATGGGTGTGTGCACCCGTCTGTGCACACACCCATTCTTTCAGCAGGTATGATACAGATCTTACGCACCCTGAATATATGAACAAGAAATGTTTGGGAAACCCCTGTTCTCCTGGATCTTATATTCTGAAAGGGAGGCCATGACAGAGGATGTGATAATATGACAACGAGAGAGAGAGAGAGAGAGAGAGAGACCGACCTGTGCTCTGAAAGCCAACATTATGGGATATGGGGTCAGGAGGTACCAGTGATGACCAGTGATGACCAGTGATGGGGAGGGAGACTTGGAAGGAGCCTTCTTCTCTTTTTTCTCTTTTCTTCTCTCCCTCTCTATCTCATTGTTTGTTTGCTTGTTTGTTTGTTTGTTTTTTGAGACAATGTCTGGGCTGGAAGTCACTATGTAGCTGAGTGGAACCTTGAATTGATCATCCTCCTGCCTCAGCAACTTAAGTACTTAAATGCACGTGTCCCTGGACTCAGACTGTTGTTGGGGGAAGGAGGGATTCTTTAGTGAGTGGTCAAGAAAGCCTCAAAGAGGAACACAGCTGGGACCCAAACAGCAGAGAGTTATCCTATGCGGTCTGGGGAGGGGAGCGTACCAGGCCGAAGAGGCTACCATGATTGACAGTGAGGAGGGAGATCATCCTGTGGCCCCACATGCAGAGCCTGAGGGTCATCAAGACAGGATTAACCTTTCTAAGAAGTGACTTCCACGGGTGTGGGACAGACACCAGTGTCAGGAGTCATTTTTATTTATATCATATATGCAGTCTGGCCCTAGGCATGGGGCAGGCTGTCTGATGCAGACATCTCAGAACCCTTTGCCAGGGGGAAGTCTTTGTGCCTTCTGCCTCTGCCTCATCAGGCAGGTGGGAGATTGATCACTGAGTTCTGGTACCCTGATTCAAAATGACACTTCCATCTGATTTCAGCTTCTTTCCATATTCTAAGAAGGCTCGATGGACTCCGTTCATTATGAGTGTCACCCAGCCCTAGTTACTGGGAAACCAGAAGGTCACTGCTTAGCTCGGGGCTCAGAAATATGGCACCTGTCAGGAGTGTGATTTAGGAACCCGGCCTTCCTCAGCAGCTCCCAGTGGACTAAGATCGAGTCAACGATTCAATTGGCTGCCGCAGAGTGAAAACCAGGAGCCATCTGAAGCTGCGGTGCACACACGCGATGAGCTCTCCATGAGCAAGCTTTGAAAGTCACGTTTATGTAGTATGTGTTATGTGTGTGTGTTATGTGTGTAGTGTTTCTGTGAGTGTGTATGATGTATGTGTGTAGTGTGTGTGTTATGTGTGTAGTGTTTCTGTGAGTGTGTGGTGTGTTTTGTGTGGTGTGTGTGTGTGTGTGTGTGTGTGTGAGAGAGAGAGAGAGAGAGAGCAAGCGAGCGAGAGCATGTGTGTGGTGTGAGGTGTGTATAGTGTGAGTGGTATGCGTATGTGAGTGTGTTTGTGGTGTGTGTGTATATGTAGCATGTATGTATATGGTGTGCATGTGTAGGATGTATGTGTGTGTATGTGTGTGCTGTGTGTGTGAGTGGTGTGTGTGTGTGGTGTTTACTGTGTGAAGAGTATATGTGTGAAAGTGTATATGTGAGTGTATGTAGTGTGTGTATGTGTATGTAGTGAGTGTGTGTATACATAAGTTCATGTGTGAATGTGAGTGTGTGAGTGTGTTTGTGTGTTAGAGTATGCGTGTGTGCCCAGCTGGAGAAAGTGTGTTGCTGAGTTAAATCTTAGGCCCTCTTCTGACTGGAACACACCCCTTCCTGGTCAGCATGATGCTGCCTCAGTGACCCACATCAACAGGGAGTCCACCATAGTCTGCTTCGGTCAGCAGCAGGAAAGGTCAGTCACACATCCAAGTCACTATGGGAACACATTGGAAGGACGCTGCTACCACTGAAGGAAGTCCAGGGGCCAGCAAGGATCTAGGGGTGAAGAGTCACAGGCTCCAGGGTTCGAATCCCACATCCCCACCAGAGCAAGCACAAACTTCTGAACATGAGAAGCGATTGCCATGGCAAACCCCGGCACTTCTTGCCAGGATGAGAGACGAGGTCAGAAAAGGTGCGGTGGATGGTGCTGACTCCCAAGAAGAGCTGTCAACAAGTGACACTCAGTCTGGCTGAGAACTGGGGACTCCTGGGGCTGGAGGGATGGCTCAGCAGTTAAGAGTGCAGACTGCTCCCACAGAGGGGCTGAGTTTGGTTCCTAGCACTCACATAGGGGGGGTTCACGACTGCATGTAACTCCAGCAGATCCGGTGTCCTTTTCAGGACTCTTTGGTGACCTGTATTCACCAGTCCCCCAATAGACACAAATTAAAATAAAATAAATCTTAAAAAGAGAGTTAGAGACTGTTAACCTCTGATGGGAAAAAGAGATTTCACAGTGGCTACCAGAACCCGGTTGAAGCGAAGTGGAGGAAGAGGGCTTGTGATTATTACATGAATTTAATATTTATGCCAGCATGAACTCGGGGCGATAAAGCTCCATTTCCGATCTTCCATGGAATGAGGTGGGGGGTATTTATGAGCAGAAGCAGGCATGAGTGAGCAACCAAATGATAGCCATAAACCCCCAGCTCCAACTGAGCGCCCGCTCCAACTGAGCTGCCGCCTGAGCCCATCTGAGCTGAAAAGCCCTTGCTCAGCAAACCCCAAGCACCTGAGATTACGGAGGAGGAGGAGGAGAAGCAGATGGGCAGAGACACAGACTCTGGCTTTTCCTTCATCTCAAGAGCACGAGAGAAGTGGAGAAAGGCAGTTGGCCAAAGACAGGCATGAAGGGTGAGGAGGGCCCGTGTTCACGGTGGATGTAAGAGGATTGGGGTTCGCATTGTCTTCCCACTTGAGACTAAGGGGGAACCCCTGAGTCTTGTCTTCTATATAAAAGTTACTAGATGGAAAATGAACAGAACTGCAGGCCGAAAGGTTAAACACCTTGCCCATTTAATTTGTGAATACCCAACAACTCCTGGGGGTGTATTTTCTGACAGTCCTGGGTGCTATGGGTTCTTACAGCGTTCTGAACGGTTTAAGACCTCCTCAGAGCAGAGGAGAATGACTCACTGGGTAAAGTGCTTGCCACAAAAGCATGAAGGCCTGAATTTGGATCCCCACCACGGCTCTCATCTGTAACCCCAGAACCAGGGAGATAGGGAGACACAAGACTCTCTGGGGGCTCACTGGTCATCCAGCCTTGAGAAATTGGCGAGTTCTGAGCTCAGTGAGAGAATCCCCCCCTCCAAAGTGATGGTGGAAGGGCGGTAAAGGATGGAACCAAAGGGTTAACCTCTGCTGTACATACACATAAACATGTGCACACGTGCACTCAACATGCATACATGCCGAAGTCAACCCACACACCTCACCAATACCTACCCCCAACCTATCTCTTAGATTGACAGTTGAGACTGTAGAGCAATGGGTAAAGGTTACAGCTTCAGTTAGAAGAGGAAAGTAGCACACAGAATGTTCTGGAAAGGTGCGGTTCCTCACCCCACCCCTTTGTGGAAACAGCAGGGGCCATTGGCACTCACTTCAGAAGAGTGCTTCCTCGTGACTTAGGAATCCCCATTCTGCATTTCACCCCCATACAGTACTTCTGTCAATAATACACATCCATCTTTCTAAGGAAGTCACATTTATGGCACTTGGAGCAAATCATTAAAAGCAATGCAGATCTCTAGATACTTCCAGAAACCACAGACAAGGCCCGAGGTGTCATTTTTTTTTTTGGGGGGGGGTCGTGCTTTGCTAACATATGTCTCCCATCTCCCTAGAGCCACCTTCATTTTGGTCTAGGCAGCCATGCCTACTCCTATAGTCACAGGGACTAGTTGAGATTTTCTTGTATCAGGTCCCTTGGGCTGATCCAATTCCGCTACCTGTGACTGGAATAAATTTGGACTGTAATCGTCTCTGGATCAGCCAGAGAAAGTCCCAGAATTCCACTGGAGCAGTGGGCAGAAATTTCCCTGGCATGAAGAGCTGCTGCCCTTCTTGCAAGCCAAGGTCATGTTTGAGAGTAATATTGGTACAAGGCAAAGAAGTCATCTAGTCAAGGCCTGGCAAGACAAACCCACTAGTAGTGTGCAACAGATGCCATGGAAGTAATCAACCATTTTCTGATCGTGTCTTAAGACCAGCTCCACAAGATGAAACTCATACCTGGCACCATTATTGTGCCAAGAACCTATGGCTAGACAGGTCATGAACCCTAGGAAATTACCTATTATTATTATTCTGCTAAATGGACATAGTGTTAAATCAATTCCTCATGACTTATCATTATACCCATAGATTAATGCATTTATCAAACCTTATCAGAGATGTTTCTATTTGCAGTCGATGATGACAACTGGCCAAGATGCAGAGAAAAACCAAAATGCTTAGCCTTAAAGAGAACATTTATACCACACCGCTTGTCCCAAGGCTCAATGACCATTGAGGAAGAGGGGTTAGAAAGCGCGTAAGGGCCAGAGGCAGTGAGTGACTACACAGAAACAGTGTCTTCGGGACACCGCAGGCACCTGTGCATATGAACCTATAGGAGTTATGACAGCATACATGAAGCCCGCACAAGCTCAAAGCAGAGCCAATCTCAGCATGGAGAGAGACTTGTGTCTGAGGTCCCACCCCTAGTCAAGGAAACTGTCGGCTGCTGGGGAAGGAGGGACTGGTTTCCTCCCAGAGTGTAGCCCCGATGAGTTCACCATGCTCCAGCGGGAAGCCATACATCCAAGAATATTTGGGTAATACCAATCGGCCTTGATGGGTGGGGACAAAGGACACGACGTTGGGTGGGAAGGGAAGGGGTATAGCTGGGAAGAGTTGGGGGTTGGAGTGAATAGGATCAAAAGCCATTGTATGTAATTCTCAAAGAATTAATAAGATATATTCTAAAAAAGGCCAAGTTAACAGGGAGAGAGATTCCCGATAAGGCCGACCCTGACGGCAAATGTAGGGCTAATAACATTATAAGCAGACACTCTGGCATTCCTGTTCTGACTGGCTGATGCCCACGGCCAGCTGTGCTAATCTGAGTATTTCTCATCAACACTCAGCTCCATTTGGGTGTGAGCCGCTCACTTTTCCTCTAGGGTTCCTGGTTCTGAGAGCTGCCTCGGTCCCCTGCCCCCCCCCCCCCTTACAGTTTGAGACAGCTTGCCTCTGGAGCCAAGAGTCCTGGCTGAGAGGGGGAGAATAATATGTGAGGGTGAATATTAAAGTCACAGGCCATTCTATCTACAGATTGGAAGTGACAATTTTAATTTTTAGTTTATCATTATTATTATTTATTATATTCATTTTCCTTCTCTGAAATCCCTTTTCAGTTCTACATAAAACAATGTACTGGGCTAGGGCTGGGGATGCGGCTCAGCCCATGGAGTGCTTGCCTGGCACACACTGGGTTCATCCCCAGCACCGCATACATGTGGTAGCCCGCCCCTGTAGTCCCTGTGCTTAGGAGGCAGAGGGTGGCAGGACAAGAAGTTCAAGGTCATCCTTGGCTACATGGTGAGTTTGAGGCCAGCCTGGGCTACATGAAAGAAGAAAGTGCTGTTTGCTAGGATAGATGGAGAGCTACGACGGATGCAAGGACACATTATTTTTCCTGAAGAACATGTTCTATGAGAAACCTCATTTCTCAGAAAGACGACGGGGGTTCGGAAAGGACAAAGGCAATGGAGCCGATGACAGCCCATGGCGGGGGGAGGCTCCAGTGGGGGCCCCATCTGCAGCAGGCGCGGCATTGGCACACAGGGGAGGGCCATTTGCAGTGAATGGTGTGGGTATTTGAAAGCAGTAATGCCAGCTTCATCGTAGCCTCTTCAATAGTGGCCAAGAAACCAACTGTCGTTTCCCATGTCAGTCTGTAGAATTTTGTTTTATTTTGAGACAGGGTTCTCATATGGACCAGGTTGGCCTTGAACTCATGATGTAACCAAGGGCAACCTTGAACATCTGATCTCCAGCTTCCAAGTGCCGGGATGATAGGCATGGGACACCATGCCTGGTTTATGCAGTGCTGGGATGTGAACTCAGGGCTTTACAAGTGCTAGGTAAGTGGTGTACGTGCTGCGATACAGCCTCAGTCTTCCTCGAAGCTGTTCACTAAAGCTTAATTGCTTTATGCTATCCAACTATTAGCACTGATTACTCTCTCTCCTCTGTCTTTGTCTTCTTTTCTTCTTCCCCTGTTCTTTTGTTGATGTAGTACTGAGGATCGAACCCAGGGCTTTGTGTTTTCTAGGTATGATCAATCCTGTCTTAAAAACTTGAATTAAAAACTTGGGGGCCTGAAGAGATGGCTCAGCGGTTAAGAGCCCTGACTGCTCTTCCAGAGGTCCTGAGTTCAATTCCCAGCAACCACATGGTGCCTCACAACCATCTGTTATGGGATCTGATGCCCTCTTCTGGTGTGTCTAAAGACAGCTACAGTGTAACTCATAAACCCAAAGAAATAATTCTTTTAAAAAACTTGATTTTATAGTTTATTTTTTAGGGAGCTTCTTAGCGGCAGGTGCAGTGACCACAGTATGAAGATTTGCGTGGAAGTGTAAAAGCCAGAATAGACCCAGAATCTAATAAAGTGTGGCTCTAGTCATTTATCAGCTTCCCAGGAAGTCTTCAGGGCTCACCCTGAGCTGTCACTCTTGACTTCCACGCTCTGGTCAGCTGAGAACCGTGATCATATGTGAAATTCCAGACATAAACAAGTCGTACATTTAAAATTGTGCTGATTTGTGAAGCATAATGAAATCCTGTACCACTGAGCTCTTCCCCACCTGGGGCTTGGGGGGTCACGTGGAGTCCAGCACACACATGCTCCCTGCCAGCTAGACACTGAGACACCATCTGGCTTACTGTGCCCTGTGGTCATGGTGTTACAGTGTATCTATTGAAGTAAGCTCACAAGACAACAGCGCCAAAAGGCAAGGGCATCACTGCTGTCAGTGGATGCGTGGATACAAGTATTTTATTTTGTTACTAGCTGTTACTATTATTTCCTACTGTGCATAGCTTACAAACCACACTTTCTTCATGAGCATGTGTGTTCAGTGTGAACCTGGCCTGTCCTTGGTGGTTTCCGGTATTTGCTTCAATTTTTGGAAAGTATTCCTTAGGACCAGCAGAAGGGTGGCCACTGCACCTGGGATAACCTTAAATGCCATATCTACACCCTGCTCAAGATGCAGGATGCATATGGTAGAAATCTAACCCACGCATACACAGGTGGGACAGCAAAGGGTCACCTTCACCCTTTATAGAAAATTCACTGAAAGGAAGTGGTTCATTCATTTGAGAGAGAGGCAGTAGTTTTCAAATTAATTGTGCTGGTTAGTATTTGTCATCTTGACACAAACCAGCTCACTAGCTCACCTGGGGACAGGGAACTTGACCGAAAGAACTGCCTCCTCCAGAATGGCCTGTGGTCATGCTGGTGGTGGGGCACTTCCTGATTAATGATTGCTCTAGGAGGGCCCAGCCCACTATGGGTGGTGCCATTCCCTGCGCAGGTGGTCATGAGTGCTATAAGAAAGCAGGCTGAGAAAGGAAAGCCAGGGGGAGCGAACCCATAGCAGCGTTTCTCTGCTCCAGTTCCTGTGTTGAGCTCTTGCGCTGACTGCTCTCAGGATGAACTCTAACCTATAAGCAAAATAACATCCCCCTCCAGTTGCTTTTGGTCACGGTACTTCTGACAGAGCAGCAACAGAGAAGAAAATTAGGACATTGGTGTTGACTTCCTAGAAGGTTCAGCTGTTGTGAGCGCAGGCGGGCACCACATGTTTGAAAACATCTTTGACACTGTATAGCAAACAGTGCAATCTCAACAACATCGCGTGGCTATCTTCTGGACATGGGGACATGGAATCCTTGTTACTAAGTTAATAGAAAAAAATTCCAATTGAATTTCAGCAGGTTTTTTTTCTCCTATTAATGGTAATGTTGTGTAGTTAGGTTTTGTGAGAAGTGAACACTGAAGACTTGCATCAAGTTTCCAACAGAGCTTAGATTCGATTCTGAGAACAAAAACCATACGGTAAATAAGGATGGAGTACTTAATTTCTGGAATGGCACAGCTTGGGAAACATCGCTCTCCTTGGTTTGTTGGTGGGCTGGTGGGGGACCACATCTTGGGAAGCTTCCTTCCCTAAGGAGATAGCAGAGTGGCTGGTTCACATACGGAGATGGGTGCATCAGGTTTAATTCACACACTTGGACATGGCAAAGCAAACCCTTTCATGGAACGCACTAAACCAGCCTTCCTAAGACAATGGGTTTGGAATTGGCTCTCTTTCCTAGCACGGAAGGCAAGAACAAAACACCTTTTAATGCACATTTAAGGATAAATTGTATTATTCTTTTTGTTATGATCTCTTTTGCCCTTAGCAACCCAACCAACTGAGAACCATTGAAAGTCCCACCTCAGAAGCACAGATCAGTCCCTGTCCTCTCCTCTCAGCTGTCTTATGACCACGGCTTCAGGGCAAGGGAAGAATGTTTTCAAATCCCAGGGAACGTTTCTGAACGGCAACCAAGGCTGGGGACGGCCGTGGTGTAAGAGCTGGGTGGGGAGTCCCTGTCATTTTGAAGATGTCAAGGAATGTCTTTATGGAACTCACAGGGGAATAAGCTTTTTTCGCTTCTCATTGTAAAAGATGTGGCCTGTGTAGGGCTGTCTGGATAGATGGGGATTCAGGTGATCTATTTTGTGTAGCAGAATGGATGTTATGACAGCTGAAAGGGACACGTCTCAGGCAGCAATCACTTGGGTGGCCTATTATGGACTTTGAGGCCCAGAGTCTGGGCCAGCATTTGGATTCTTGAAAACTGGAGAAAAAGACTACAGTGCCCCTGAGTGGTCTACAGAGAAAATAAGATGGTTCCTCTATAATTTCTTTCTTTCTTTTGTGTGTGTGTTTTGTGTGTGTGTGTGTGTGTGTGTGTGTGTGTGTTGTGTGTAAATATGTTGTTTATGAGTGTGAGTGTTTTGTGTGTGAATGTGTGAGTGTGAGTGTGTGTGATGTGTATGAATGTGTTGTGTAGTGTGAGTGTGTGTGTGATGTGTGGTGTTTGTGTGTGTGAATATATGTGTGTGAGTGTGTGTGTGGTCAGTTTTGGGCACTTGCCTTTGGTCTGTTTGTGATACTTTCTAGTAACATAGTTCTAGTTTTATTTCTATTGGGATAAAACCCTGGAAAAAGCAACTTAGGAAGAGGGGGATCTTAGTTCACAATTGTGGTTATAGCCCTCACTGCAGGGAAGCCACATCAACATCACATCCACAGGGGAAGGGAGGGGGA
>NC_034609.1:42446452-42469256 GCF_900095145.1 Mus pahari | reverse complement strand
AAAGAGAGGAAGGAAGAGAGAGGGAGAGGAAGAGGGGGAGGGGAGGGGGAGGGGAGGGGGAAGGGAGGAGGAGGGGGAGGGAAAGAGAACATCTGCTAGTGTTCAGCTTGCTTTCTCTCCTCTTACAGTCAGGACCTCAACTAGGAAATGGTATCACCTATTTCAGACTGAATTTTTCCACATCCATTAAAGCAATCAAGACAACCCCACACCCCAACAGCCACAGCCACAGCTACAGCCACAGCCCAACCTGATCCAGACAACCCTCACCATGACTTTCTTCTCAGGGAATTCCAGGTTGTGTCAACCTGAGAAAACTAACCACCATGCACCGTCCCTCACTGGACTCAGATCACCCATCTCTGTCCTCCTCAGGGCTGGGTTACAAGCAAGCGTTGACATGCCTGACTCTTAAAACGGGGCACTGGGGATCTGAATTCAGCTCCTCACGTTTGCATAGCAAGCACCGTAACCACTGAATCACCCCTCCCCGCAAGCCATTTTTCTGCTTTCATGGTGTACGCGCTCATCATTCAAATCTCAACAATGTAAAAAAGCGAAGAAACGATTCCAGGTCTTGTGAGAGCCACTCATAGCCTGGGTATTCCATTCTAAGTCTTTTTGGTGTATTATGTCTGCATTTGGGGTGGGGCAATTCACAAGCCTGGAGTCCCGTTTCTTCCACTCAAGTCACTAAGAACAATCTCCTCAGCCTAAGATTTCCCACAAACCCCAGCCCTTCCCACTCCACGTACCCCACCATCTGCCTGCTCTGTCATTTATTTATGCAGCCCCTTTGGCTGGACACTGAGTGTGTTTTCTAACTTTCTGCTATCATAAATAAGCCTTCAGCGCACAGCTCTGCACATAAATCTCTGTTTCCTGAGGATGTAAGTGTTTGACACTGTTTCTGATTATTTCTTTGAGATAAATTCCAAAGAGCAGAATCACTGCCATGGAAGAGGGGAGCTGTTGGGAAAAAAAAGTTGATGCATAATGCAAAATGTCTTTCAGAAAGTTTGTTCCAATTTGCACGCCTTGCCTGGGCTCACAAGGCCTGCTTGACAGTGAGCTTTGTGGTTGCCTGGGTGTGCTGGTGTTCAGAGAGATCCATGATCTGGATATGGAAGCTCTTCTTAGCCCTGTCCTGGGACCCTAGGACATTGAGGCTCTGGGTACACAGAGGTGTGGCTCTGCTCTCCTGAGCTGCTTAGACTCACCCCTCTTCCCTCTCCCCTGCTCCCTTCAGTAGCTCAGCCATCTCCTTCCAGGCAGCACAGAGGAAGCTTGAGCTTTTGGCTCCAAGAAATGGTTAGCTTTCTCTAGGTGCCCGTCTCCTTTAAGCTTTTTACCATCTGTGTTTGGAAAGCCCCTCTTCCTGGGCCACTGGGTCAGATTGTGTGACCGTGGTGCTGAGAACACACACACAGACACACAAAGACACAAACACACACACACAGACACAGATTCACTGTTAAGGTGAGGCTCAGGGATGGTTGGAATGGAATAAGCTTTAGATGAGGGATCCCAAGCCCATGGTCCTAGACCTCCAGTGTCTTCTGACCTGGCAGGGGATGGGGGAGGGAGAAGAAATTCAAAAGCAGAGATGGCTCAATTTCCCTCTATACATACAGACCAGCCACACCTCTCAGCTTCCCTTGTAGCAAGGCTGGGGTGAGGGAATGGTAGAAGTGATAATGTCCCTCTTGTGACTGGCCCCACTTCCCACAAGGCCTCTTGGCTCTCTCTTCCCCTTTCCACAGTAACTGCAATCCTAGCCACACATCCATGACAAAGCCTAATGACACAAGCTTCATCACCCAGACTCACAATGCAGAAGGAGCATGGATCTCTGAATGGCACCATGGGTAAAGCTGCCCTCGCCTTCACTGTGTTGGTCTGCAGTGGGAGTGGACAATGTGCTTGTCTTAGGTCTGCATAGGAGCCAATGTTATTCTTGATCAACTAAGACAATATGATGGAGCCTTGAGAAGCAGGTTCCAAGAGCAGCATGGTCACAGGTGGGGCAATGAGGAAAAGCTTTTAAATAAACAAGCTATGTCTGGGGTGATCTACCAAGAATCACAATAACCAAGAACAAGGCCTGGGCTCTTATTAAATTGCAGAGATGGAGCTGTGAGTTTTGGTAGATTAGCCATGTTTTACCATCTCAATGGCTCCAGGAGCTATCTCCTTTTACATCAGGAGAGAATGAGGTATGGAGAGATTAAGTAAATTCCCCAAATGCCGCGACCCCTGGTGGCAGAGCTGCTGTTGGAAGCAGCTTGCTCACATGTGATCCAGCAAACAAGAGCTGCCTCCACATAGGAGGAGGAATTACTGTGATGGGGGAAGAGAAGACCGAGCAACCGCGGGGGAAGGCAGAAAGAAGAGCACCCCAGAAACTGCATGAGAACTGTATCCTAAGTGGGATTAGGAAATGGACTGGCTCTGGCCAGGGTGCTGAAAGTATCAGCCTGGGTTGCTGGTTCTGGCCATGGTGCTGAAAACAGGCTGCGAAAGCGTGTGCGCTGACCGCGGTACTGAGAAAACACACACACACACACACACACACACACACACACACACACACACACACACATTCCAGGTGGGTTGGCCAGGTAGGGAAGGAGCAAAGAGGAAGAGGAGAACCTGACATAGCAGGAGCTAGTGTGCTGATCAATGTCCACTAGGACCTGGGACATTCTAGTTTTACTTCGTACACAGGTGATCTCAACAGCCGTCAGGGCAAAGGCCCCTTCTGTCACTGTGTGGGTAGCATGGGTCTGGTCTGGAGAGATGTGATGTCTGTGATTGGCATGCAGGATGCATCCCATCGATAATTAGGGGACAAACGAACTGATGAGGGAGATGTGCGGTGTGTCATTTACACAGGAAGTGGAGCAGGAGCTGAGGGTGTATAGCTCAGTTGGTAGAACACTTGCTGAGCATGAATAAGGCCCAGCACTTCCCCAGGATGAGAAAATAAAATAAAGAATATGTTTTAGAAAAGAAGGGATCTGGAGAGGCAGCTCATCTGGTAAAATGCTTGCCTTGCAAGCACGAGGACCCGAGTTTGATCAGCAGTGCCTGCGTGAAAGGCCAGGTGTGGTGGCGGGTGCTCATTATCAGTCCCGTGAAGGCAGAGGGAGGAGGAGCCGTGGGGCTCTCTGGCTAGCCAGCCTAATCAGAGAGACTCAGGTTCCAATGAGAGAACCTGTCTCTATCAAACAAGGTGGCTTGCTCCTGAAGGACGACACTCAAGGTTAACCTCTGGTCTCCTTGCCCATACACATATGCACACACATGAGCACTCAAACACACAGGAACAAATCCACAGCGCCCCTTCCGAAACACACGAATAGAAGAGAAAGTGAACAAGACAGCATATCCATCACTGGCCTCTTAGTGCAGCTTCCCCCCCCCCCAGTACTCCCCCTCGCTCCCCGTGCTTTTCTTTCTCTTAACTCTCCTGACAGAGAGCTCCCGATCTCTTCGGAGACCGAGGCTTTATATTCTGGCTCGGCAGCTGCAGCCACCTCAGAGTTAAGTAATGACAGAGTGAGTTATTATCCAGACTGACTTCAGCTGGGTCTGTAACCTGCAGCCCAGGTTTCCTCACGGTTGCAGTGCTCACACAACTGTCTCAGTGGTGACATGAAAAATGTCCCTTGTAATCCCCCGACTTGGAGCCATATATCCTTAGAGTCATGACTCTACACTTTGTGTGTGTGTATGTGTGTGTGTGAATAATGTTGTTTTGTTTAGGAGGGGAAGAGAGTGTAATTGCATTTCCCTTACATGTTGCATTCCTTCTTGTTAATCAAAAATTAGTAGCTCTTAAAAAAAAAAAAAAAAAAACAACTCAAGCTCCCCCCAGAAACTGCTAGCACAGTCTTTAATTACACAGAACGGAGAAACAATGAATTCCTCCACTTCTCACCCCTGGAACTAACACGACAAGAACACAATGGTAGCCATACCTAGGTGGTAGGATTAAAGGTGAGTTTTAATTTGCTTCTCTGTTCTGCTCTGTGCTTGTTGGGCTTTGTACAAAGAGCTTGTGCTGTTCATTAAAAACATTTAAGTGACAAAAAAAAAAAGAAGGGGGGAGCTGTAGAATTCTAAAAAACTTACACACAAAGGAAATGCAAGCGTGTTTCCCCAACTCTTGACTCTCGCTGCGTTCCCAGAAGCAGCCCTTGTAGGGGTGCGGTACCTTGCAGACTCCCTTGCAGGGATCTCCCAGTTTCTAAAGAACACCTGTTGGACTTGCAGTCATCCTCTTAGCTGCTGACCCATCTCTCCTTTGTTTCTCAGGAGGAAGGGCCTGCATGCTCGATTCTTACTCTATCCTCAGCAACAGTGCGTGGGTCTTTTTAGGTATTTGTTAAGTAGTTGAATGATTGACTAAACGGTGAGCAATGTGAACAGCTTATGGAGAACTATTCAATGCAGAGATAGCTATTCAAAGAAAAGCATCTCCTCTTATGTATATGGGTGCCTTGCCTGCATGTATGTCTATGCACCACACAGTGGAGTACAGAAGAGTGGGTCGGAGACCCTGGAGCTGGAGTTACTCTGGGTGATGAGTTGATACATGGGTGCTAGGAACAACATTCAGGTCCTCTGTCAAAACAGTCAGTGTTCTTAATGGATGGGTCACCTCTACGATCCCCAGCACTGTCCACCTCCTGTGCCATCATGGGAGGATCTGTAAAGCAGAGGGTGCCCGGCTAAGGATACCAGGAGAGAGGGTAAAAAGTGATGGACTGTCTGTCATCCCTTCTAAGCCAAGGGGAGGTACGGAGTAGGGAAGGGCATCAAGTAGTAATTAAATACTGCCATTTAATTAGCATTTACTTGTGCTGTTTATTAAAGTCAGAGCTGGGTGGAAATCCCTTTTAATGCTTTGTGAAGACTCATTATTATCTCCTGAGTAGGATTCGGTGCATCTAATGCCTGGGTAAGAATTATTTGAAAACCACTCATTTGCAAGTCACTCATTAATTAAATTAAATTTTACCGAGAGCCTACTATGCTCCACAGGTGTTGTTCATAATTAGCCCAGGACCCAAAGATAGCCCAGGGACAGATGACGGGAAGAAAAGACACAGGGAAGCACTCACAAGTAATTTTTGTTGGTCACCATACTAATGTCCTATGAGGTCACCAAGGAAACAGAATTGGGCAAAGATAAGTCCATGCTCCCGGAGTAAAATAAAGTGCTAGGTTCCTTCAAGCCTACAGTTCAGAGCATGACCTTGTTTCAGTTGTGACGCCTGGTTTACGCAGACTTCTGACTTGTTGGCCTTGAACTCACAGCCAGTGGAGCCATAACCATGTCTGAGCAAAGCTTGGGCACCATGCTTATTTTCTCTGGATGGATCAACATGGTTTCTGTGCCTGAGGACAATGCTGTGCATGGCCATTTAACGGGGGGGGGGGACGGGGAGGGGGAAACACCCACAGAAAGCAAAAAGATGTGAGCCGTGGTCTCATGTTTGTCACCTGACTGGTTCCTCTGCTCTCTCTTTACCCCAGGCTTCAAGATGAGCCTAGACACAAAGGGACTGGATGGAGCCAGGGGTGGGGTGGGAGTGGGGGTGGGGTGGGGTGGGCAGAGATGGCAGAGACCCTTCAAATGGTGGCCCTCAGCTAGGATGATGAGACTAAGGTCCTTTAAGAGATGGGGCCATGCTATAAAGAACCAGGACACTCTTCCGGGTGCAGATGCGTTTGAATGGCATCTGTTCTTGCAAAATAAAGAAATGTCTCCCCACTTCAGAGATCTCTGACAAAACAGACCTGATGTCAGTTCTTTCTCCCCACCCTGCCTAACCACGTCTATCAGAATGCCACCCATCAGCAGCTAAGGGACAAGGTGACCAGGAGACGCCAGTTGGATTTCCAGGCGTGACACTCCAGTGGCTTCTCATGACACCCCTTCTATTTCGTTAGGCGACACTTTCTTTGAGGTCCCCCTTTCTTACTACCCGTTTAAAACGTCTCGTAGCCTCTTTCTGTTTTCAGTCAGAGACTTCCTTTTTCCTTCAAGCCTCATGGCCGATTTCCACAGGTGAAGGGGTCTCCATTCCCCTGCTGTGTCCTGCAGCTGGGCTGACTGCCGAAAGCTTGTACTCAGAAGCTCCAGTTCCAGCCCCAACACCTCTGGGAGGTAGTGGGACCTTTGAGAGGCAGAGTCCAGGCGGAGGTCTCCAGATCATTGAGGACATGCCCTCTAAGGGAGCTGGGAAACACGGCTCCTTCCTCTTTGTCCCCATGGGGTTAACGGGAGCTATAAAAAACTTATCTGTGACATGCATCCAAAGCAACAGACTCACATGCTCCCACATGTAAACTTCCCAAACCGCATGTGGCTGTATCAGAAAGCTGATTGTCACAGAAAGGGTGACAACCTGTGCCTCACCTCCCTGGCTGACAGTTCTGAATGGGCACAGAATGTTTTCCCTTAGCCTGTATCTCAGATGAACTCACTGTTTGGATCCACATGGTCACTGAGCTCTTCTCACCATGCTCTTCATTTAGGAGTACCAGTAGTGCCAACATTCCTGAGCAGGGCCAGTGCCCAGCTGGACACAGGAGGAAACTCAGTAGTGGCTATTGTACCGCACTTAAAACTTTACTGCCTTGTTTAATGTGAATGTTGCGGTAATTGCGATTTTAAAAATAATTTCTTTAAAAAAAAAACCATCTTATTTTATGTGTATGTGTGTGTGTGCCTGAGTATGTGCACCACTTGCATGCAGTGCCCTGGGAAGCCAGAAGGGGGCACTGGATCCCCCTGGATGTAACATGGAGGCTTGCAGAAGAGGAAAGAGAAGCAGGCAATGATGACGTCTATTTTGTAATGTTTTAAAATTATATTTGTCTAGTGTGTGTGTGTGTGTGTGTGTGTGTGTGTGTGTACAGGTCATGTAGAGGAACGCTCAGGAGTCAGTTCTTTTTTTTTTTCCACCACATGGGTCCTGATGGTGGAACTCAGGTGGTAAGGCATGGTGGTTAGTGGCTTCACTGCTCATCTTGCTATCCCTCGAATGCACAATTATCATATGTCAATTAAAAATACTTCTTGCTTAGCATGAGTTGTGATCCTGTTTCCCAAAGCAATAGCTAGGGAAGTAGTTCAGTGGATACAGAACCAGGCCTAGAGTGTAGCTTGTAGCTCAATGGTAGATTGTGTCTGGTAAGTGTAAGGAGACAGGTTCAGGTTCCAAGAGCCCCACCCTGACAATGACAGTGGATACTATTAACTGCTGTCTTCATTGCTATGACACCAAAGTGCTGCAGGTATTTATTGCATGCTTTGGAATTGATAGATGGGTGGGTGGGTGGATGGATGGATGGATGGTAGGTAGATGGATGGATGGGTGGATGGATGGATGGGTGGATGGATGGATGGGTGGGTAGATGGATAGATGGATGGATGGATAGGTGGATGGATGGATGGATGGATGGATGGATGGATGAAGAGATTGGTCCAAATACAAAGTTCCTCTCTCTTGTTCACAAGCCTTCACATAGGGATCAACAGTAGTTCCAAATGGCAACACAGGTCTGATTTTACAGTGTGATTCCTGGCCGTGCTTTTGGGGCCCACGGGGGAGCCCCAGCTTATCCACAATGGCATGACCCCAGTTTAGAGTCTCATCACTTCAAACCAGAAGTCCCAGAGGGGTCAGGGAGGCCAGTCAGGGACCAAGGCTGAGCAGAATTTCCTGTGTTAGTTCTCTGACCTGCTTACCCACTGTGTGATTGCTGTCAGGGTTGATGCTCTGATCGGCCTCTGGTGAGATCCTGAGATGCACTCAGCACTGGCTGGTGTTGCTGTCAGTCAGGTGTGACCTCCCTTTTATTCTATAACAGATACCCACATCTATTTTGAATGTCTTTACTACAAAGTATTAAAAGCTAAGCATAGCTAGGCATGGTTATGCATGCCTGTAATCCCAGCACTGGGGAGAAAGAGGCATGAGATCAGGAGTTCAAGGTCATCCTTAGCTACATAGGAAGTGTGAGGCCAGCCTGGGCTACACAAGATGCTGCCTCAAAGGAAAAAAAAAACCAACCCATCCTCCACAACAAACAATCTCCAAAGCTAAGCAAATTGAATGACTTAGAAAACAAATATTGGGCAAGAAGCAATATTAACATTTGTCAATATTTTTCTAGATTGGTTCTGAGAATTAATTTCCAAGGCAGACAAGAAGGCAAATGATAATTATATTCAAATACAGCCAATCTGAAACCCTATTTTCAACTATGAGGGTCTGCCCTGTGGCAAATGCATAACACGTGTAGACAGATGTTACAAAGCTGATTTATAGAATAACCTTGCGACCGTTCACCCAGTGATTCTGGATGATCGAGCACCACCACCAAAGGAAACGCCACCGAAGGAAACCATAGACAACTTCTCTGTGGGTTATGACAAACCCCAGGGTTCTGTTCTTAGAGACCAGCGAGCTCAGACCTTTAAAGATCCTTTTGTGTAATTTATTAGGCTTCCTATCCCACGGACATTTCCATAGCGGAAAAATCTGACCATTCAAAACAAGGGTTGAGTCTACTGATACATTTCCATAAATAATTAAGAATTCCACAGCAATGCGGCGATAAAATGTATCACTGCCATAAACCTCCAACTGAAGAACATCACTTTAATTAAAAATTACAAAGGACTCCCATAAACAACTCATTTATATTTCAAGCACTGCGCTGGGTGACTGCAGAAAGAAATATCTGGACTCATTAAAAAACAACAAAACTACCTCACCCCAAATCTTATTATTGAGGTCAGTAACCACGTGTAATTAGAATGAAGTGTTAATAGGTCTTTGTAGATGGAAGAGCCTTCTTCTAATTTCCCCAGGTAGACAGGTTATAAGCTAGCCTTTAAGATTTGATTAAAATTTAGAAGGTGGGTGGCACCCCGAATTAAACTCTTAAATCTGAGTTTGAAACCTAGTTAGGACATTTGCGACCCTCCTTTATCTCACTGAACATTTATTGCTTATGTATCTTAGATACCTGTGTGTTTCAGAATCCCAGGGGTGACAGGATTTTCATTTTCAAGTCAATTGAATTTTTTTCCTCTTTTTGCCTTCTGCTTCCAAAGGCCTTAGCAATTACAGAATAAAAGTCCTACAGTTAGCTAACAACATTCCCCCCCCCGCCCAATTTACCACTTTTTTTGGGGGGGGGGCACAAGTGTGCTCGATTTTCCTTTAAAAGGTCCCCAATAGTAGATTCAATAGGGCTCTGAAGAAGAGTCTTGACGAGTCCAGGACGATCAGAGAGAGAGGAAACTGTCCATTATAAACAAATCTTTGGGTGCTAAATTTCCATGATTCGGTGGCATTCCTTACCATTTTGAATGCAAGAGTGCCATTCAGCTGTAAAGGCTCAAGTTTAGGGAGGGACCATGTAAGACCAAGGCAGCTCCCCCTCCCCCACCCCACCGCAAAAGAAAAAAAAAAAAATCAGGACAGAGCAGGTGCCATTGATTCAGAGGCTGTACTCCAAGAATAGACTCAATTTGGATCAAGTTGGGAGGAGGGCTGGCAGACGGGCAAGGCTCTCTATGTAACCTTCAAGAGCCTGAGCCCTGATACGGTGTCCCTCATGGTGCTGACCCTGCCTGGCACCAGATTAGAACAGGGCCGTTGGAAACACTTCCTCAGCTGGTGGGCTTGTAGGGATTATGAGAGCTTGTGGCCAAGAACAGTGGTAGGATATGGAGGAGGAGGATACTGGTGGGATACAGCAGAGGAGGAGGAGGCAGGAGGGTTATGAGTTCAAGGCCAGCCTGGGGTACACTCTTCCAGTCAGTAAGATGGCATTTGTGGTTATCCTATTCTAAATTTGATCTCTAGAACCCACACCGCTGAAGGTGTGAACCAACGGGGGCAAACTGTCCTCTGACCCCCACTATACATTGTTGTATACTTGCACCCTCGTGCACACAAAAGGAAACAAGGTGGTCACGTCTGTTTATGTACTCATATACTGGCACTTAGACACTGCAACCCAGACACCACCATCCCTTCTATGACTGTTAATTGGGTGATGTTAGCCACTTGGGGGTAATCAATGAGAGAGCTCTAAAGAAACACCAGAAGAGGGCATCAGATCCCACGACAGATGGCTGTGAGTGTGTCTGGGAATTGAACTCAGGACCTCTGGAAGAGCAGTCAGTGCTCTTACCCGCTGAGCCATCTCTCTGGCCCCAGCATTCTTTTCCTTAGGACAATGCACATCTGGGCAGTTCAAACATGTACCACTCTTTATGAGGGACGTGCAGCAGCTAATGCTGTGCCAGGCATAGAGCATGCTCTAATTACACAGCCCTGATCCAACAGGTCAATGAGTCAAAACTACAACCCTTGCTCATGTAGATGACGATGACCTTGAACTCCTAATTTTCCTGAGTCTATCTCTCAAGTGCTGAGATTATAGCCATACCTAATTATGGCATGCTGGGGATGGGGCCTGGGGCCCTGTGCATGCTAGGCAAGTGTACTACATACTGTTCCCAGTCTTCCTTGTATTATCTGTTACTCTGTTGAGTAGAACTCCAGTATCCAATGTCACTGGATTCTATGGTTTGGATAAAGGTTCCCTAAAATCTTGTGTGCCAAAAAAGGATGATGGAATGTTAGTGGGTGGGGCCTAGTGGGAGGAAGTTAGGTTATTGGAGGCATGCACGCGGAGGGGGTCTTGACACTCCAGGTCCACCTTTCTCTCTCTTTGATTCCTGTTCTCTGAAAAGTGATCCAATTGCAGGATTACACCCCCCCCCAATGATGTGCAAACTCCCCAGAGCCTCCAAAGAGCAAGGATGATGGATTACGGACTGTGGGATGCAGATGATGGAATTTGGATGACAGGCTACAGATGGGGCCTTTGCGACCATGGGTCTAAGTGAATCTCCCCTCTGGCTGATTTTGTGTTTTGTGGTGCTGGGATTTGAATTCAGCACCTCCTGCGTGTGAGTCTCTTTCTTCCCAAGTAGATTATCTCAGGGGTTTTGTTACTGTAGTGGAAAGCTGCTGTTACATTGAAAGGTCTGATCCATGTGGCAGACACTGTCACTCGCCTCTTCGTACCCACTCTTCCTTAACAAAGATCTCAGCCGTAAGAGCTACACACTAGATAGGGATGGCCATGGGAACAATGTTAGGAGACGGAGCTTGAAGAGGAATCAAGGAAATCGCCTTAAAAACCAGGATGTGGGCCGATAAACCTGCCACGAAGTCACGAGGACTCAAGTTCAGATGCCAGAATCTACGTAAATGCTAAGTGAGGTGCCAGGCAGCCATTCATAATCAGACCTTGGGGACATGGAGGTAACCGATCCCCTGAGACGGGGAGTGTAAGTGAGCTCTAGGTTTGACTGAGAGATGCCGCTTCATGAATATGGTGGGGGATCAATCTGGTATGATTCCTGATATAAGCCCTGGTCCTCCATATGCACTCACACACTCACATACACACACACACACACACACACACACAAACATGCATCATACACATATATACACAAACATGTAGACACACACAGACAAAGACACACACACAGGCAGTGGGAAAAACCAGAAAGCATCCCTTCTCGTTTCCTTTTCCCCATCCTGATGTCTGAGACACAGATATGCAGGCCGGAGCACTGGCAGCCACAACAGTTCACGAGGAAGAGACTGCCCCCCCCCCCCCAGCAGTGTCAGAAGTGGAAGGACCAAGGGGTCCTGGCCATATCCTGGGGCTGCCACACCTGCCTCATCTTGTCTCGTGTGAGGGAAAAGCTCTCTTTCCAGAGCCCCCTCAATTAGAATCTTCCTGTTATATCCCGAATGTATTTCCTGCTGAGATAGCAGGTACTAACAATGGAGTAAGGGGGTGCTTATTCAGCAGTGCATGGATGATGGCTGTTTCTGCCCATGGATGTCTGCCTGGCATGCCTGAAAGCACAGATGGCAGGACACAGAAGGATGGGTGACGTCAGCCACATGGGGTAATCAATGAGAGGACTCTTTCCATGTGTCTCTCCCCCCCCCCAACCCCTCCGGTAATCAATGAGAGGACTCTTTCCTTGTCTCTCCCCCCCCCCAACCCCTCCCGATCTGCACGGAGGTGGTTAAAAGGGATCTCCCTGGATGGGATGACTACAGATACTTCCCTTCTCTCATTGCAAAAGTTTCCTCTACGAGCTGTCTCAACAGTCACCCGACAGAAGGAATTCGCTGTCCCCCAGAGCCTGCTGCCTGTGTCAATCTGGAGCGAAGCACACCGAAAGATGGGCTTGTAAATGGGCCTCAGTGATAAAGGTATTCTAGAGGATTTACAGCCTCCTGCCTTCAGGGCTACGGGCTGGGCAGAGAGAGACCAAGTGCCTGGGCTTCTGAACACCTCCTTGAAGGATCAGAGTCAGAGATAAGCCATGAAGTGGGTTTAGTCACACAGGACATTACGGATAAAGGGTCTAGATCAGGCGTTGCTTAGAGATTCCCATGGATGTGGGGGGGGCAGCAGGAGACCCCTCCTGGAGGAGGCTGGGGTGACCGTCGAGGGTGAGCTGGACCCACGTGATGCCCTCAGGATGCCCGCTGAGGAGGGCATGTCTCCCTGTTGCTGGCTTGGGGGGGGGGTCAAGCATGACTGAAGTTGAGATGGATGGAGGTGCTTATTGGAGCTCACTCAGCACAGAGAGTCTTAAGAGTGGATGGAGACAGAGATGAGGCAAAGAGACAGAGAAATGAAATGAGGGAGGAAGAGGAGGAGGAGCAGGAGGAAGCACTACAACATCACCAGAAGATGCCCCACTCTCATCTCGCCGAGGAGGAAGGAAGAAGAGGAGGTAGAGGCAACCATGGAGAAACCCCAGCTGGAAAAGTGTTTGCCATCCAAGAGTGCGGGCATGGGTTTGATCCCCCAAACACAGATCATAAAAATCCAGGCATGGTGATGCGTGCTTGCTATTCCAGCGCTGGCATAGGCAGAGGCAGGTGGGTATCCAGGGCTTCTTGGCCAGCCAGCCTAGCCTATTTGGTGACCGCTAGGGCAGTGGGAGACTGTTTCAAGGTGGACGGATTCTGAGGTTGAGCTCCGGCCTCCCCCATGTGAATGTACATATCTGAACACACATGATCACTCACAAGGTAGGGGCAAGCAAAGAGTAGAAGTGGAGAGAGGAGGGGGAACAAGAAAGGTAGAGAGGTTTGGAGTGAGGCAGAAGCTAGAGAGGTAGGAGTTGGGGGCAGGGAGAAGGGCAGAGAAGGATTGAACTAGGAGAAGAAAGCACAGAGAGATGGACAGAGCGAAAGATATGGAAGTGGAGCGGGATGGACAGAGAAGCAGACAGACGGGGATGTTGTGGCCCAGCCAATGCTAAGAGGGAGACAGAGTTCCATGGAGGACTGCTGGGCCCTGCCAGTGGTCCAGCTGTGAGTGGAGGATGCTTGGGGCAGAAGCCTGGGCCAGCAACATTTTCTTTTGTCGTGCTTTAGTCAGGTACGCTCAGAGATCCTGAGATAAGATAATAGCTCCCAGAGTGAAACTCCCCCCCTTCTAATCCTGCTCCCTAAAGAATTACTTGAGCTACAACCGTAATGAGACCAGAAGCCACTTGCAAAGTCATCATAGGCCTGAGAACTCTGGGCAGCCCTGTGAAGAGCTGTGGGACAGTCTCTCCAGTCCCGCCCAGCCCCTTTACTCAGCCACGCCTACCCCTGCATGTACAGCCTCCCTGGAGGCCCCTTTCTAGTGTGCTGTATCAAACTCCCCATCACTCAAGAGCCTTTCCTTCCCAGGGCAGCAGGTCTGCTTGCCAATGATGTTTCATGGGTTCAGAACCAGTACTAGAAAAATGGAGGAGCAGGCAGGGTCAGGAGAAGGCAAGAGGAGTAAAGGGAATGGCAGGGAGTGGAGAGGTGGGAAGATGATGGGAGAAGAGAGAAGGTCCAGCCAGTGAAGCTGAGGAAGCGATACCTGACGGGCAGCTCTGATTCCCAGTGGGGGAAAGTGACCAGCTTAGCATCCCTCATCCAAGCCAGCATCCCTCATCTAAGCCAGCATCCCTAAGCAAGTTCAGCATCCCTCATCCAAGCCAGCATCCCTCATCTAAGCCAGCATCCCTAAGCAAGTTCAGCATCCCTCATCCAAGCCAGCATCCCTTGTCCAGTCCAGTATCCCCTCAGCAAGCTCAGCATCCCTCAGCAAATTCAGCATCCCTCAGCAAGTTCAGTATCATCCAGCCAGTTGAGCATCTCTTAGCCAGTTCTGCATCCCCTGATAGGCCTGTGAGCAGATGTTGGTCCTCTTGGGTGAGCAGTTGTAGAGAAGTAAGGCAGCTGTGTTGTCTGAGGGTTTCTGTGGGTTCTAACCACGGGGGGCGTCCGTGCTTCCTGAAAAACCCAGCTCTTACTCTTGTTTCCTGAGAAGGGCCCCAGCCCTTTCCAAAGTGGTACCAGTTCAAGCCTCCACAGAGGATGCTAGGACCAACTGTGGTACTGAACAATAAGGCCAGCCATGAGCACTGTTCATCCCGTTGCTCCTCAGGGTCACATGTCCCAGATGGCTCAGTGAGCCTCTGCTGGTACTGGCTGCACTGCTTCTGGGTAGAGTGTGGCTCTTTCTGCAGGCAGATAGAGGACCGTTTCAGGGATGACCTCATTGCCTTGAAGACGTACAAACCTGGGTGAGGATGGAGCCAACCAGAGAGAATAGCACCGGGGTGTGAAAAAGAGTTTGGCTTTGGCACCCGTGCCATCCCACTGGCTGCCAGGTCCCCACATTTCAATCAGCTGGGCTAATCCATGCCTTGTTTGGCGTAGGTGAGTCTGAGCTGGGTCCAGGTCACTGGTGGCCTGTGGCTGGTGCTCAGACCTGCCCGTTCAGTCCACAGGATAGAGATATTTAGCAGCCCCCAAACCCCTTAGTGGGAGCTCCTAACATTGCACTGGGGTCCAATAAGAAGCCCATGGCCTCTAGTTTTACAGCCTGGATCATGCTTTCTGGGCTCTGAAGTTTGCCTTAGTACCCTTCAGTGGCTTGGCTATCGCCAATCCGCTTTCTCTCTGCATCTCATCCTGTCTTTCCCTCCATGTGCAAGGAGGGGTGTTCCCTTTGGCCTCTCTCAGTGCTTAAGCGGTATGCTCCCCTGCCCTCCTTCTTGGCCCACCATGACAGGTGGTGGTCGCATCTCCGCTGCCCCTCCAGCCAGGTGCCCTTTGCCTGAAGCTTATCAGAGCTCTGCTCAAGCTCAGGAGTGTGAACTGAAGTGATGGAGGAGGGGAAGGGACAGTGGCCGGAGATGCCATGTTTTCCCTGTGAAGCTCTGACATGCCAGGCTACCAGCTCATGCCACCTGGAACCTTAGGGATGCCCTGGAGCCTGTGCAGCCTCTAGCTTCTGCTTTCTTAGCTTCTCTTTCTGCTCCTTCATCCCATAAACATGGACAGACCCACAGCCAATTAATCCTTTGCTTAAGTTAGCCCAGAACTGTGTTCAATTAGAGAACCCTCTCTCCCATTGTCTGTCCTTGATGTGGGCGCTGTGGGTGGCTTTTGTGCTAGGAACCCCCACTATTCACTCTCCATTCCATTAACCCTTTTGTTCCCAGGCAGGACCAGAGCTGAGACAGTAAGGCAGAGCCCAGGCATAGCAATGCTAGCTAGCTCCAGCTGCAGTTCATTTTATCCCCTACCTCTGCCTCGTAGAAACACAAAAATGATGGTAATCCACCCTAAAGACAGGCTGCACAGCTTTAGCCTTGTAGCTAAACTACAGGTTTCTCATGTGCTCTTTGACCATTAAATTGCCCAGCAGGGGGCAGGGGAAGAAAGGTGATCTCCCATTCTCACTGTCAGAGGAGTTGTTACTATCTTGCAAAATCCTCTAGTCCATTTGGCAAATCAGAGGAGGTGAAAAGAAACTTTGTGTGTGTGTTTGGGAGGGGGTGGTGAGGTGGGGGGGTCAGGGGAGGGACAACCTCTGCTTCTTCCTTGTCAGCTCGGTCTGTGGGAGACACTTCGAACTTTCTTTGCTGAGACAAGCAGTTCACTTGGGCCTGTGCAGTGATTCGTTTACAGTGTGACCGTGGCTCAGCAAGGGGATCCTGTAGCTGCTGGCAGGTGATGTTGGCCATTTAATGAAATCTTACTAGGAAGAGACCTACTGAATCCTGGAGCAGAGCCTAAGAAGGAAGCAGGACTGGGAAGATTTTAGCAGCATCTGACCCAAAGCCTCCTCCTGGAGGAACAGTAGCTTTTATAGTACCAGAAGGCTCTATGTAAAGCTGACAAAGGTGGGAGAAGCCACTAGGTGTCCTGACCAGCTGGGATGCCTGTGAACCACAGCAGTGACCAGCATGGCGAGCTATCCCTAAGGGTGCAGTAGTGGCACTTCTATCTTGGCTGTAACCAACAGCGGTCTGATTGGACTTAAGGCTCACTCAGCAGGAGGGAGATCATATGGGGTACTCAAAGCATAACCAGCTCCCCCGGGGATAGCTAGATCATGGATCTTAGAGGAGAACCCATGGCTACAACTTTACTAAACCAGCTTGACTCCCAGCTGCTTTTTAAAATTTATGTTTACGCTTATGTTTAGCTCTCACTTCTTATCAAAGAGGTTTGTCTGCAGCAGACGGAGCCCTTCAGAGAAAACCTCACATGATCAAAACGCAGAGAAAAACCTATTGTGGGGCACCCAGCCCTAATGGATATATTCAAAATAAGAACCCCTCGACCCAAGGCTCAAGGAACATCATGAAAGAGAGGGCAGAAAGATGCTGTGAGCCACAGGAATGGGGAGTCTGGGCTGAGAATGTCTCCTAGAAACGACAGGGAAGCTGCACCCCATGCCACCTTGACAACATGGCTGCCCGGACAAGACCCCAACAGGGACAACACCCACAGACGCGCTGACATGGAAGGGAAGGGTCTCAAGAGGTCCCATCCCCAGACCAAGAACCACAGGCCACCAAGGAATGCTGGGAGAGGGGGAAACAGTGCCCCCTAGGGATGGGCTTCCTAACTGGTTATCCAATACTAAGTGGCCAGTCCTGAAATTATATTCATACAAGCAACACCAAATGAACCAAGTAGGTTGTATTCATGCACTTGTGCATATATAGGTATAACAATGACAAAGAAAAAGGGGACAGGAATCCATGAGAGAGTGGCTGGTGCCAGGTAGAGAAAGGAAAGCAGTAGATGATATAATTACATTTTAAATATAATTGAACTAAATATAAATAAAAAATAAGTTAAAACAAACAAACAAACAAAAAACTATGAAGGAATGAGGGCAGAAATTGTTGACCACCCTACCCCTGCTATTGATGATTAGAACTCCAACTCAGGGGTCCAGTTCTAAGGATCGGGCAAATTCTGCTATTTGCCTCTGAGGCCAAGAACTAATGTGCAGACAGAAGCCAAGAGAACGGACAGGGCACCGTGTCAGCCCTTTTCCTTTGCTGTCACACCAGGCAGACTTGAGCAGGTGCTCACACCTGTCTTGAGTGTAGGTGT
Source organism: Mus pahari (assembly GCF_900095145.1). NCBI lineage: Eukaryota > Metazoa > Chordata > Mammalia > Rodentia > Muridae > Mus > Mus pahari. The sequence goes on along the minus strand of NC_034609.1, from coordinate 42,451,707 downwards.
GTGTGTGAGTCCATGCACCTGTGTGTACATGCATGTGGAAGCCAGCTTCTATCAGTCTCTAACGATAATAATGATTGTTATTAGGGTCAAGGTCTCACTCCATAGCCTTGACTGGTCTGAAACTCATCATGCAGACCAAGCTGGCCTTGAATTCACAGAGGAGATGATGCCTCTGCCTTCCCAGGGCTTGGATTAAAGCTGCGAACCACCATGCCTAGTGCACAAATTATTTTCTGTCAACCTGATAGAAACTTGAGTCACCTGGGAAGAGAGAACCCCTGTTGAACAACTGCCTCCATCAGATTGGCCTGTAGGCATGTCAGTGGGGGGATTTCCTTGACGAATGATTAATGTTGGAGAACCCATCCACTGTAGGTAGTGCCATCCCTGGGCAGGTGGTCCTGGGTTGTATCAAAAAGTAGGCCAAGCAAGCCATGAGCAGCCAGTGGTCAGCACTCTTCCAAAGTTCCCGCCTCTGCTACTGCTTGGGTCCCTATCCTGACTTCTCTCAGTGACTCCACGTGACTGGAACATGTAAGTTATTCCTCCCCAAGCTGCTTTTGGTTATGGTGTTTATTACTGTTTGGTTCTGGTGATAGAAAGCAAAGTAGGATATCTGGCCTCTGCTTTATGCTTTGAGGCAGGGTCTCTCATCCAACCTGGGACTCACTAGTAAAGCCAGACTGGCCAGCCAGCAAGCTCTAGGGAATCTGCCTGTCTCTACCTCGCCAGTGCTGGGATCGCAGGTGTGCTCCACCACACCATCCATGTGGGTTCCAGGAACACAAACTTGGATCTTTTTACTCACGGAACTGTCTTCCCATCCCTGAATTCACAGTGGCCTCCATCTACAAATGGAACCAACTAGTGCCTTTTTCATAAGGCTGGAGCATCAAGAGATGCAGAAGCCCACACAGCATGGCTCTTCTTTATGACCGGGCTAGGGTATTTGGGAATGTAGCCCTGAAGCCGGCCCCTTCCTGTGTTGGAATCATGGATAAGGATATTGTCCTCTTACTGGGAGCACGTTGGCTCCATCAGATGCAAACTTCTTTTTCCTCCCACACATCCAGATGGACAATAGGGTTAACTTATCAGCATTTTGCAATAGGTAAAAAGTAACTGAAACCAGCAACTACAACCAGCGACCAGCAGCCAGCTTTGGCAACCAAAGAGGAAGGTGTTCTCTTGTATGCTTCCATTCGAAGGTTCGGAGTAGCTCACCTACCTGATAGTTTGATGTTGCAGGGAGTCCGGGTCTGTGGCATTCACTGTCAGCAGCACACTGCCCACAGAGATATTCTCCTGTTTAGTCACCATCATGGGGTCCGGGTAGAAGACTGGTCCCTCGTTGACATCCAGGACTGTGATGTGGACAGTTGCTGTGGAGCTGGGGCCATAGGAGACGTCAGGTACCAGTGGGTCCTCATTCTCCACTTTGATCAGCAGGGTGTGAAAGGCAGAGATCTCATAGTCCAGGGGCTGGTGGAGCAGACAGAAGGGTGTTAGAAAGGTACACACCCTGGGGTTCATGTCTACTTCGCACTTGGTCCCTTTGACATTGCATGAGCAGCTGTGAGCATGTGGGGAGAGATCTGGGCTTCATGGTTTAAGTCTTGTGCCATTTCAGGGGTCTTTAAGAAGAAGAATATGAAGTCTGGGAAGGTGGCTTAGTTGGGAGAGGTTTGGTTAGTGTGCACAAAGCCTTGGGTTCCATCCCTAATACATCACAAGACCAAGCGTGATGGGGCATGAAATCCCAGTGCTCCAGAGAAACAAGAGGATCAGGATTTCCTTTCAATGTGACCCAATCTAGCATCACCTGGGAAGAGAGTCTTAATTCAGAATTATCTAGATCAGGTTGGCCAATGGGCCTGCCTGTAGGGCATTGTCTTGATACTTAATTGAGGTGGGAAGACCCAGACTGAACGTGGGAAGTGTGGGGGATGGGCCCTGGACTGTGTAAGAGTGAAACAAGCAAGCAAGCAAACAAGCAAGCGAGTGAGCGAGCAAGCAAGTGAGCGAGCGAGCAAGTGAGTGAGCGAGCAAGCAAGCAAGCAAGTGAGCAAGCGAGTGAGCAAGCAAGCAGCAACCAAGCAAGGGTCCAGACATTATCTCTCTGCTCTTTACTGTGGATGTCTTAAATCCCTGTCTTGACTTCCTCTCAATCATAGACTGTAACTTGGAATGATAAACCAAAACCAAGCCAAACCAAACCAAACCAAAACCCCTTTCTCCACTAATTTGCTTCTTTTCAGGGCAAGTAAAAAAAAAAGAAAAAATCACAGCAGCAGAAATGAACTTGAACAAAGGTCATTGGACACCTGGTCATTGGTCAGCCTGGGCTAAAAACCTTTCTCAAACAAACAAGCAAAAAAGGAACAGGGCACAAGCAAACACGACCTTGGTGCAACACCACTGTGTTTTGGACAGAAAAAGTAAATGAACACCGCCGCCCCTGACTCGAGCCTTAGTCACTGGCAATGCTGACGCTGTAAGGTTTCCAGACTGTAACCCATAACTCGTGACTTCAACATCCCTGGGGGTTCAGTGAAGGAGAGACCCCCCAAGGCCTGGGGTCCACCAGAGTGTGGGATCACCCCACTTGCGTTACTCGGGTAGACAGGTGGAACCGGTAACCCTAGCTTCACTCCTAAAGCTGCTGCCCTGCCTTGACTTCCTTGAAATATATGACTACCTTGTTATATTTTGTTCCTAGCCAGCTAACCTGAGAATAACTCACTGCTGCATACTCTTCCCTTTAATTCTAAGAACAGATTTTTGCCTGTGCCAAGGGATACCTTCTATCAGCAACCCTGCTAAATACATTTCAGACAAGTGCCAGGGAGCCAAGACAGTTGGGGAATAGTTACTTGTTCCAACTGGGACACTTAAGGAGACAGAAACCTCTGGCTTGTTGGGCCAGACTATGTTGAGGGCATGTACAAAATAGAGGGAGGTGTGTGTCCATGTGCACTTGTATGTATGAGAGGGCTCAGGGTGGGATCCCAGAAGCAGAGGGAGGGGTTAGGGCCATGTGATTTCCTGCAGTGCCTTCTCAGGGGAGAGAAATCAGGAGACAGACGAAGATCCTGTGAGACATAACCTGCAGGGATATCTGTCAGGGGTCTTCTAGAAGAGGCTGAGGCTAGCAGGTGGCCTTCCTGGAGGTGGCCCAGTGTTTTCTTCAGTGGCCTAGCATGTGTGAACTCTGAGAGGCAGGGTCCCAAGAGACTTCATCTCAGATTGTTTCTTGCAGTGGATATGCTTTTTCCTATCATTATTACATAGTCTAATGATTCCTGGGCATTAGCCCACCCTGTTGAGCAGATTTTCTTCAGATCAACGGAGATGTACCATCATATAGTAATGCTGTATAGACAAATTGATGATTTCATAATTCATGATGATGATTTCATAGAATTCCTGATTTGTTTCAAATGATTTTAGGAAGAAAGTTTTAAGAGATGGTTTTAGAAAGATATAAGAAAGACATAAGAAAGTTAGAATCAAGATTAACAATGTGTTTCCCCCCCCCCCCCAGTAGAATAGTTAAGTAAAGGCTGCATAAGAAAGAATATAGTGAGCTTTCACAATTACACTAAGAAGAGAAATAGGCTGGGACAAATTGGTGATCAAGGAAAAACATTCGATTTAGGTCAGGTCCAAGGATGAAGTCACAAGTGTGCATGATGATAAAGCAAGGCCATGTGAAACTGTTGCTTTGAAGTCATAATGAGCCTATAGAAGGAAACATTGCTTTTAACTTACTATCAACATCCTTCTGTAACTCCCCTTTTGTGTAACATTTTATCTATGAGGTAATTTTCTAAAGAACTTTTGTCTAAGAAGGTCTAAGGCCAGAGAAAAGGAATAAAGTGTAGCATCTGAGGCTCTGCCACACCCACTAGATGTATATGCCTGTCTATACATACACGTGTAAATATATGTGTATGTATGTGAGTATGATGTATATGCCTATATATAAATACATGTATATATATATATATATATATATATATATATATATATATATATATGTAAGTATGCATGAACACTTGTGGAGTTAATGAGACACAGGTGGCCAGGCTCGACAAGAGTGTATGTGTGTGTATGAGTGTGTATGTATCTGTGCATATTGCCTGTGTAAAAGACTTTAATTATTTTCCTTTCTTTTCTCTCTGGTTCATGAAGAGTTAACGAGTTCCAAGCCTCTCTCTCACCTGTCCAGCAAAGGGAAAAGCAACCAGGCTTATTAGCACAAAACAGTAAGAGAGTCACAGAGAGAGAACCCAAGGCAAGGCTAGGGATCATCAGTCTTTGACTTTTGTCCGACGCTGTATCCATCCACTCAGTACCATTTAACCCTAAAGACCAGGGCAGGCTCCTGGCAGATATCAGAGAGGAACCCTGGTGAGGGTCCAGTATTGACAGTGTAGCACAGGTCAGAGGCCTTGAGCCAGCCCACTGACTCATTGCTATGAACATTTGCTAATAAAGATGTGTGGACAAAAGGGCACACTGTGGGACACACTGTGACACACTACAGTTTCCATGGTGAGGTTCTTTTCTTTTTTTAATGTTTTGGGGATAGGGGAGGTTGCAAGGGTGGAGGGCACCCTTATATGAAGGTACGGGGAGATGAGTGGGATTGGGGTGCATGATGTGAAATTCACAAAGAATAATAAAAAGTTTAAAAAAAACTAATAAAAATGTATCCTGTGAGATGAAATAAACAATTTCCTCATCTAGGTGGCTTCTGTTCATGGCATTTATTTTCCTCCAGTCTGGGCAAACACATGTTGGGAACCACCAAGTCCCACCCCAGGATACATGACAGAGATAAGTATCTACTCAAGTTTTTCCATGAAGCTGCAGGCTGGCATCCTCTACAGACCCAGAGGATGGTCAGGGTGATGCTATTTCATGCCTTTACCCTTTGGAAACCAGTAGCCTTGGATGGCCAGTGAGAGGTTCTCCTGACAGCTCTGTCACTGTATTATTATGGAGGAAGAACTAGGGTGACCCAGAGGTGGGGAAGGGCAGGAACCCAGGCTCTGTGTCTTCTAGAAATCAGGTATGTCTGTGATCTGCCATGCTCAATGGCTCTGGTATTGGGATGATGCGGTTGTTGATGGGATTCTGTACTGGTTCATTTTTATTGTCCATTTTACACAACACAGAAGTCTCCAGAGAAGAAGAAACCTCTGCTGAATAATTGTCTGACTCAGAGAGAGAGAGCGAGAGAGAGAGAG
>NC_034609.1:42426593-42445182 GCF_900095145.1 Mus pahari | reverse complement strand
GAGAGAGAGAGAGAGAGAGCGAGAGAGAGAGAGAGTGATCCTGCTCTGATTTCTGTCATTGATAGACTGTGACCTGGAAGGATAATTTGCCACAAATCCTTTCTTCCCCCAAGCTACTTTGGGCCAGTGTTTTACCACAGTCACAGACGACAGACCAGCACAGAGTCAGGGGTAGGGAGGATAACGTTTCCATAGTTCTCAGTTCTAAGAGTCTAAGGCAAAAATGACTTTGTAGACTTGGTTAAATGAGAGACCCCAAGATGAGAGATTATCTCAGACCACTCAGTAGACCTGATGGGATCACAAGGCTCTGTGGAAGAGCGACTGAACAAAAGATGTGGTAGGCAGGATGACAGATATCAAGGAGCAGCAACTGAGAGGCTGTGTCTGATCTGGAGATATTGGAAGGGCCATGAGGCTCGGGCCACGGTGGCCTCTAGAAGCTGGGATAAGAGGTGGAGTCTCCCTTTGAGGCCCAGGATTTGCCAGTCCTGATGGCACCTTCAGCTTTTTTTTGCTCACCGAGCCCCTTGATGGACTTTCAGTGATCAAGCCACACTTCTCTTTGTAGATAGTCTCCTACTGCAGAGTCCTCTGAGCAACTGTATCATATCAGTACCAGAGTCAGTGGTCACGGCAGATCACAGACAAAGGTCACACACGAAATGTATGCTCACACGCTGTACCAAACTGACACAGACTGGAAGTAGCTGGTTCTGTCGAACATATTACATATTTGTTCATGAAGTCTTCACAGTGCTAAGAGCTGGACATGCCCCTGCCCCTCTGCCATTCATATCCTGAAGTCACAGTAAGTGTATGTGTGTGTGTATGTGGGGGGGGGCATATCATTAGGAGGTAAGCTGGTCAGGGGACATTGCCTCTGTAAATGGAAGAGCTGGCCCTCCCTATCCAGTGATGGGGATGTTGTAAGGAGGTATCATTTATGCAGATGCAGACACCTGCTTGAATTTTCTAGGCACTGAGATCATGGACCTTCCAGCCTGCAGAACCTCAAGTAACAAATTCGCCCTGCTAATCAGCCACCATGGCAGCGGTCAGGGTGAACTGACAACTTGACAGAACCTATAATCATTCAAGAGGCGGGGCTCTGGGCACGCCTGTGGGGGCTACTCTTGATTAAGTTATCTGACCTGGGAGGTCTTCTCCATTGTGGCTGGAGCCATTCCCTAGGCAGGGGATCCAGACGGTACCAACTAGAGAAAGGGGGCTGGACATCGTGGGCACATTTATTCCTTGTGCTCTAGTTCCTTACTACAGATGTTGTATCATCAGTTGTTTCAAGCCCCTGCTGCTGTGATGTCCACCTCCCCATCCCCAATGATGGACAAAGTTAAACCTTTTACCTTAACTGGCTCTTGTCAGAGTTCTATCTATCTATCTATCTATCTATCTATCTATCTATCTATCTATCTATCTATCTATCTATCTATTTTCCAATAACAGCTTCAAAAAGAAACTAAGGCAGCTATCCAGACCATGACCCCTTGTCACAGCAAGCAGAAGGGACCCAGACAACCAATCCTTAATTAGATGCTACATTAACCGTGGCTTCTCATACATAAGTAAACTGAGGCACAGAAAACGTGGTACGGCAGGTGCTCTGTCTAGGGACAGGTGCTCTGCCCTCTCTTATTGTCCTTCCCTGCCTTAGAAACAAACAGGGCCATCTACCAGAATGTTTGAAGGGAAAGGCTCTAAGCTTCCTATGTTCCTCTCTGGGCGTCCAGGGAGAAATGGCAGAATCCAGCCATGACTTTCTCAACTCTTTCATGGGGCTGTAACTGTTCATGGGAGGACAGAGACGCCTCCGAGGAGCACCCTTACCTTGACCACAGAGAGCATGCCCTCGTTGGTCTGTGGGTTGGTGTGGATCTCGAAACTCTGTCCAGGATTTCCATTGATGATAGTGTAGGCGGCCCTCCAGGCTCCTGTGGTGGGGTCGTCTTTGTCTTCCACTGTCAAGTTGACAATGACTCCCACAGCTCCCTCTTCCACTGTGGCTTGAAACTGTAGACAAAGCAGGTGGCCGTAGTCAGTGTACTGAAATGTATCTAGCACACACCGATGACAGAGCTTACCTGTGTACACGACATAAAGAATGCTACACATATCATCTCATTTAATAACAAACAACACAGGAATTATGATCAAGAAGAAGCTGTGTTCCACAAATCAGCTTTCCCTGGGCTCAGGCAAGGCTGTGGGACAAACTTAGCTCAGGCAGGACATGGTGGAAGGATGTTGCCCGGTTAAAGAAGAGGTTGAGAAAACTGTACCCTCTTTTCAATTCTTTCTCCCTCTGCCTGGTGGAAAGCACACAGCCAGGAGTCCCCAGGGAGGATGGAGTCGCAGGATGAAGAAACTTGTGCCTTCAGTTTCTTATGGAGGGGGGCAACTAGGAACCAGGAGCACTTTTTTTTTTCTGAATTACTGTTGGATAAGAAGTGAGCTCCTGTGGAGTGTGAGCCATTGCATACATTGTTTTTCATGATTTACTATTAAGTGTGTATGTGTGCCTGTGGGTGTATGTTTAGATGGGTGTGGCCATGTGTGTAGAGGTAAGAGAACAGTCTTATCTGCCTTCCTTGGTGCCTTTGAGGCAGTGTCTCTCATTGGTTTAGGCTAGACTGACAAACCAGGGATCCCAAGGGATCCTCCTGTCTCAGCTTCACTGTCACTGGGATTATAAGTACCTGGCTGTCTTTTTAAATGAGGGTTTATAAGGATCCCATTTAGGGTCTCATGCTTGGGCCATAGTACCTTACTGAGTGAGCTATCTCTCCAGCCCTTATGTGTGTTGTTATTGCTGCTTTGCCTACCTCAAACTCATGATGACCTGATCAGCAGATCGCAGGTCTTAAGTAGAGGGCCTGAAGTTGGATCCATAATATTTGCCTCCCATCCTGCCCTGCCACACCCTGCCCCACTCTCTAATGAGGAGAATCAATCCTGCCCTGCCTAGTTTCTCTCCCATTGCCCACAAGACTAAAAGGCTATTTGCTAAGAAACACGGATGTTTGCAGCTGGGAGCCTTGGTTTTAATTGTACCACATCTCAGATACTTGTTGCATGTGGGTGTGTTGGGAATCAATCAATCCATGAAAAATGAGCATTCCCACCGACAGAGAATCTTACGCGCTATCAGAAGCATTTTGAGCTGGGGGAAAACATGAAGTATTGTTTTGGCGTTTACCTCTGACACACTCAGGTGGACAGTAATCTCTTTGCAAATATTTCATAAACAGGCACGACCAAGGAGCTGACAAGATGAGGAAATATCCAGGAATTTCAATTAGTAGCAGTGAGAATCCAGACACGGTAGGATGATGTCAAAAAGGCCTTGTGTTCAAAGAGGAGTAATTTGAGAGATGAGGTTTCGCAAACAGCCACTGATTCATTGACTTTTAAATCATTAATCAGGAGCCTTGATATTGAGGCTTGGTTTTGGGGGAGGGATGGGGCAGGGATGAAAACTAATTTGTCTACATCATCTGAGCAAACCTGGGCAGCTCATAAGATTCTGAGGATGTATACCAGTGTGGAACTCAGCTGCTGGAGAAGGACCATAGGGGATGCCGTCATATAGAAATGGCCCCAGTAGTAACTACTTTGACCCCATTCCTCTGATTCCTGTTTATGGAAAAGTTGCTACTATTCTTTTGTCCTTCAATTCCCAAAAGGAGACAAACATAACCGAAAACTAAATCAAAAACAAGAAACAGACAAACAAAAAAGCCAGAAACCAAAACCAAAACAACTTACAGGATTCCTGAGCCAGAAACCATGTTTGTGGCTCCAAGTCCTACCTGCACACTGGAGTTCCCTATGAGGTTTGATGATATTTCCTGGGTTCTATGCTCATTCAGTTGGTTAGGGCTAGACCAAAGACTCAAGAGGAAGCTCAGATAATTCTAATGCACAGACTAAGGTGAGAGGCACGAAGGGCTCAAGTCTAGGTGTGTCACCATCGGCCCTTGTGGATGGAGGAGGCAGCTGGTCTTGGTGTTAAGGGATGCCTTCAGAGAATCTGGGCTCAGTGGGGATGAGTGATGTCATCAACAACTCTGTCTGCTGTGTGTTCAGAATGGGCCGTGGTGACACCAGGCCTCCCTAATCCCTTCAGATTGCAGATGAAGATGAAGGAGAGGAGAAAGTAAAGGAAGGATTCTTTCCCAAGCCCTACCATCAGTCAAGGACCAGACCTTCTTATCTTGAGTTTTAGTAAGCTCTGGTTTCAATCAGTCTGTTGCTAAGGCCACGTAGGATCCATCACTCAGGTTACTCCTCTGGTATATCTACAGCAAGACACTGGAGTCCTGTCCCTCCTCATCGCTGTGGTCCTTGCTGTTCTCAGGATGCGGGCTCTTTAGGAAACTGGGATGTGCTATGGCCCGAACTCTCCAGTTAGGTAGACAAGGTGTTACGTCTAACACATAATCGAGAGGGTACCCAGGCAGAGCAGGTGAGTGTCTCATGGTCAAGAGGACACCACTATACAAATAATGGCTTGAGGTGGCCAGAGGCTTTGGCACCAGCTCCTCCCACGGTGCTCAGGACATGGAAGGGACTCAGGAGCCGCTTGTCAAGTAAGCGAATGGTTTTAAATACAGGAGGTGGGAGCAGAAGTGAGGGCTGAGAGAGAATGCAGAAGAGTTAAACCCCCGAGGGACTGAGGGACCGAGGGGCAGAGTCATTGGCTGACACCTGATGTTCTACTCGCCTGCATATTCTGGAAGCCAGAGTTGGACTGATCTCTCTCATTCCTTGGTGGCTTTTGTGGACTCTATGTGATGGCCAATTTTTAAAAAATATTTATTTATTTTATGTGAGTACACTGTAGCTGTCTTCAGACACACCAGAGGAGGGCATCAGACCCCATTACAGATGACTGTGAGCCACCATGTGGTTGCTGGGATTTGAACTCAGGACCTCTGGAAGAGCAGCCAGTGCTCTTAACCGCTGAGCCATCTTTCCAGCCCATGAGGGACTTTCTTAACCATACTACCTGAAACAGGAGGACACAGCCTCCACGGGTGACACTTCTTGGTGGTGGCTGACATAAAAGGACATGGAAGGAGGAGGAGGAGGCTTTTTGTCTGCTTGCCCTCTTCCTTGCTGGCGAGTTCCTCTATCCTGTTGCTAAGGGAGGCTCTTTCAGCCATTAAACCAGCCTCTCTGGGATTCCAATGTAGACGGAAGATCAGCTCTCTGGGAGCCCTCCATGATTCGTGTGTTAGACTGGGGCTCCCGAGCTATCCAGCCTCATGGACTGAACAGCAAGATTCGTCACCTTTTTGCAGGGGGACGGCCATGGGTGGGCCACCTGGACCAAACGCAGGCTAAAAACTCTTTTAGTATATATTATATATATTAAATGACTTATAGCCATGCTATCAGTCCTGGTCTGAATTTGCAGGCAAAGCTGAGCAAGGTAACCCAGACCTAGAAAGACAAACGTGGCATGTGCTCACTTATAAGTGGATATTAGCTGTTAAGTAAAGGATAATCACACTACAGTACATAGCTAAGTAACAAGGAGGGCTTGAGGGGAGGGAGAACACATGGATTTCCCTGGGGAAGGGAAATAGAATAGACTCTGTCAGTAGACCAGGGTGGTGTGTGTGTGTGTGTGTGTGTGTGTGTGTGTTGAAAGAGGTGACTGGAACAGGGGCCATTTAGAGAGCAATGTGGAAATCTAGTGCAGTGGAAACTTCCTGGAACCTATGAGGGTGGCTCTAGGGTCCCCTGGAGGGTGACTCCTAGTAATGATGGACACAGGAGCCCAAACCTGTCATCTTCTGTAACTGGGCAAGTCTCTACTGGTGGGACTGGGACACCAACTCAACAACAAACCTCCCGGACTTTCCTGCCTGCAGGGTGTGCTGGGGCAAGTGTGACTCAGAGCTTGTGGGTGTGGCCAACCAAGGACAGGTCTAACTTGAGGCTCAAGCCACAAGAGGGAGCCCATATCTGACACTGCCTGAATGGCCAGGAACTGGAAGCCAGATGGCCCAGAGACCAAGATTAGAACCAAATACGACTGATTTTTTTTTAAAAAAATGTCGGCGAAATGTTATCTAAAGATAGTCTGTTTTACTCATAGATTGGTGTCTAGACCAATCATCGTCAGAGAGTGCTCATCCAGCAACTGATGGGAGCAGATGCAGAAACCCACAGCCAAACATCAGTCACAGCTTAGAGAGAAAGTAGAAGCGTGGGCTGGCAAGATGGCTCAGCGGGTAAGAGCGCTGACTGCTCTTCCGAAGGTCCTGAGTTCAAATCCCAGCAACCACATGGTGGCTCACAACCATCTGTAATGGGATCTGACACCCTCTTCTGGTATATCTGAAGACAGCTACATTGTACTTATGTATAATAATAAGTAAATCTTTGGGTTGACTAGAGTGAGTGGTTCTAAAAAAATTTCAATTCCCAACAACCACATGAAGGCTCATACCATTTGTACAGCTACAGTGTACTCATATACATAAGTAAATAAATCTTAAAAAAAAAGAAAGTAGAAGAGTAGAAGAGGGTGGGAAGGATGATAGGAGTCACAGAAGTAGGACACCAGAAGAACATTGCCCAAAGGTTCAACTAAGCAAGACTCACAGTGGCTTGCAGACACAGAGGTGGCAGCCACAGAGCCAACATAGGTCGATGCTAGGTCCTCTGAATACATGCTGTGGTTTCTGTAGGATCTCTAACAGTAGGAGTAAGGGTGTCTCTGACTCTTTTGCCTGGTCTTGGAACCCTTTCCCTCATATTGGGTTGCTTCATCCAGTCTTGATATGAGGGCTTATGCCTAGTCTTACCACATCGTGTTATGTAGTGCTGGTTGACACCACTGGGAGGCCTGCTCTTTTCTTAAGGAAAACAGAGGAGCCGTGGATCTGGGGGAGAGGGGAGGTGGGGGGGAGGACGAGAGAAGTAGAAGGAGGGGGGGGTCTGTGGTCAGGATGTATTGTATGAGAGAATAATAAATGAGAGGTCTATTGATTCTTAAGTTTTGCCTTCATTGGGCTCTCCATAATTTTATGGCCTTTAAATATTACATTCTAGAGCTGGGCGTGGTGGTGCATGCCTTTAATCCCAGCACTCAGGAGGCAGAGGCAGGCGGATTTCTGAGTTCGAGGCCAGCCTGGTCTACAAAGTGAGTTCTAGGACAGCCAGGGCTATAAAGAGAAACCCTGTCTCGAAAAACCAAAAACAAAAAACCCAAAAAAACCAAAAAAACCATTCTATGGTCCGAGGAAATGAATTACAATTTTCCTTGATTCTCAAAGGCCCCTCCCCTTCGCAGGGCCTAGCATTAAAATCCAGTGGTGGCTGGTGGAGGGACAAGATCTGCTGCTCAGAACAAAACACAGTGAGTAGCATATGGTCAGGTTTGAAGATCTGACAGATGGACCAATGAGTTTATGAACTGATAAAGTCAATACATAAGTCACCCGTGTGTGAGACACGACTGCAACTTCTCTCACAACAGAGAGATTTCCATGCCTGTTGCACCTACTAAAGGGGCTGCCATAGGACACCATGTTAATGTGTGCAATCCATATGAAACGGGGGAGAGAGGTGTCCTAGAAATTCCCAGGAGCATGTACTGTGGACCTCACAAGCTCTATTTTGTCTTCTTGTTTTGTTTTTGTTTTGAGACAGGGTTTCTCTGGGTAGCGTTGGCTGTCCTAGAACTCTCTTTATAGACTAACCTAACCTGAACTCAGAGAAATCCACCTGCCACCCAAGTGTTGGAGTTAAAGATGTGTGCCAACACTCTTAGCCTTACATGTTCTTAGAGATAGCTACATTTACCCATCATCTGCCCATGTACCTATGCATCCATGCATCTGTCCATCTATCCATTTATCCATCCATCATCCATCCACTCACCCATTCATCCATCATCCATGTATCCATCTACCCATCATCCATCTATCCATCCACCCACCCATCCATCATCCATGCATCCATCCATTCATGCATCCATCCATGTATCCATTTATCCATTCATCCATCTGTCCATCCATCCATCAATGGACAAATGCATCCATTTATCCATCCATCCATCCATCCATCCATCCATCCATCCATCCATCCATCCTTCATTCATCTTCCATCCATCTTTTGTCTAACTACTCAACTTCCATCCATTTAACATCCATATATTTAGTAATTCAATTGTCCGTTTCTCCAACTACCCATTTGTCCATCTTTTATTTATCCTTCATTCACCAATTCACCCTCTACCTTTATCCATCCATCCATTCATCCATTCATCCATCCATTCTTCTATCTGAGCAGATATAGTGTATTTTATAGTGGATTTATAGAACAGAAAGAGAAGCAGATAGAAAAGAAATGTATAACTACAAAAGGATGTTCACTGCTCCAAGAAAAGGGGCATAGATCTAGGAGAGCCTGCAGCATTGTGCTGGTGGGGGCGGGTACCCGTACCAGTTTGAGGAAGCGCATGGGAAAGAACCCCCCAGAAAGTGAAAGAAGAGAAACCTGACTGAGGTAAAGAGAACAAAAGCATTCACTACTGGCACCCGAAAGAGCAGGGGCAAAGACCAGGCCACCGGAGAGGCTGAGAAGGCCAGAGGAAGGAAGGAGGGTGTGGGCAGAACACAGGGGCTCCATTGAGAATGGCTTCACAATGGGCCGAGGAGCATTGTTGGTAGAGTTCGATGGTGTGGTGTGCTGGGAGCTAGAGAAAGGCGTTTAGATTTGCCTAGAAACAGTCAAGAAACTGGGTTATGTTCAAATACTCCTGAGAGAATAATGAAAAAAAAATAAAAATCTTTAAATATATAAAAAAAACATTCCAACACAGTTATTATACTCTTTGTTAAGACTATTATCTGATTCTTGCATAACCGTGAAGCCAGTTTCCTCAAGCATCCATTTAGAAACTCATTACTGCTTAATTAAATACTCATTCTATTAATTCTATTCAATGTTTTAACCCCATTATGTAATTCAAGAATGGGAAAATTAAATAGATTAAAATGAAATAGTACCATTTTACATTTCTATAGCCATGTTCACTTTTGTGATTTAAAAACAATAGATAGGCATTAATTTACCAAAGCAGAGCTGCAGTAGTTATGGATTGTAACATCACTTCTTTTAATTAGAAAAAAAAATAGATAAAGTTATTTTTCTGTTAAACTGTGTAGCAAATCAAACACCAGATGTAAAACACAGTTTTGTACAACCAGTGTGGGCCGGTGGCTCGGTGGTTTGGGACCATGCCTGGAAGTCTGTAAGCTCATTGAGTTCTGAACTGAAATGTTTTACCCTTTTTCTTTGGAAAGTGGGTGAGTTTTTCAATGACCATCAAAATGAGGTTGAGTTGGCCATGGAGATCCTCATTAGGAAGATGGGGGCTTGGGTTATTTTAATTTTAATTTATTTTTGTGTGTGGCTACAAGTGCACATGAGTATGGAGGCCAGAAGCCAATGTCAGGTGTTGTAGTGGTTTGAATGAAAATGTCCCCATAGGCACGTAAGGGGTAGCACCATTAGGGGATGTGGCCTTGTTGAAGTAGGTGTGACCTTGTTGGAAGAAGTGTGTCCCTGTAGGGGTGGGGCTTTGAGATTTCAGATGCTTAAGCCAGACACATTCTGTCTGTCTGTCTATCTGTCTGTCTGTCTGTCTCTCTTCCTGCTGCCATCAGATCTGGACGTAGAACTCTCAGCTGCCTCTTTGCACCATGTCTGCCTAACCCATGCTTCACATCATGATGATTAAAGAACTAAATTTCTGAACTAAGCCAACCCCAATGAAATACTTTTCCTTTGTAAGAGTTACCATGGTCACCGTGTCTCTTCATAGCAATAGAAACCCTGACTAAGACTACGATGGGTGTCTTCCTTCATCGCTCTCCACTGTATTTTTTTTTGAACATTCTAAACCTAGAGCTCCTTTCTTCCCCCCAGGCTTCTTCCCAGGGACTTGAATTTAATACATACAGAATGGCTGCTTCCCCTGCCCCTCCCCACTAGAATGGTCAGTCTGCATGTTAGCCTGGAGAGCAATGCCCGGCTCACTTCCCGCCTGGAAAGCTGCAGGTCAGCAGGAAGCAAGAGCAGAGGCGGCTCAGGGTCTTGCCTGATCCTACAGAGAACGGACTGTTTAGAGTGCTGACGTTGAACTTGGAAAGCTGCCACTCGCTCATTTGAGCCTTGGCTTTGCAAAATTAAAAGATAAAGTATCAGGGATCGCTCTAATCCTTATTTATTTCCAAGGATAAAGAGGCAAGGTAAAGTCTGCGAGAAATCTAACTAGCAAACATGTTCATGACTTTGTATTTACATAAAGGATATGGCTTCCTGGAGGAACCTAATCTCGAGCTCAGAGTGGAACGGGTAAAGACTGTGATTATTATAAATACGATAGACTGCACTGAAAGAGCCTGGCACGTCGCATAGTGTATATAGTAACAGGTGTGATGGTAAGTTTAAGATGTCAACCTGGAACCACCTGAAAAGAGAGTTTTAACTGAAGGATCATCTAGGTTAGGTTGGCATGTGGGCCTGGCTGAAGGGTATTGTCTTGATTATTGATGTGGAAGAACCCACCCTGAATGTGGGTGTCATCTGGGCCTTGGACGATCTAAGACTGAAAGAAGCCAGCTGAGCATGCGCAGGCAAATGGCAGCATGGCTACGCCAGTTGAGCATGCGCAGACCGTCAACGGCATGGGTATACACACTACTCTAAATGCTTGCCCGTGGACACAGTACCTTAAGCTCCTGCCTTGACTTCCCCACGACAGTGGACTGTAACCTGGAATAACAGACCAAATAAATTCCTTTCCTCCCCTAAGCTGCTTTTATCAGAGCATCTGTCATGGGAATAGACACTAGGACAGGGGATTAGAATTTGTTAGCATTGATAACAAGGGCAGAGTATGCTATGTAACATACAAATTCTTCATAATAAATTGGACAGGGTGGTTCAGCCCTACCGTGACACTTCATTCTTCCCGTAGTCTACTTTATAATGAAGTTACATGCATATGCATCTTGTTTCTCTCTGTGCATGCGAACAAAGCTTTGTTCTTAGTGATGTTTATCCAACACTCACAGACATGCTAATCCTTGCTGGATTCTAACAACAGACCCTCCATTGCCTGGGGCTAATGATGATGACCTACATTGTAAGCTACCTGGATTTCTTCTGCCTGTAATCAGCAGCCAATGTAGGATGGAGAAGTGCAAGGATTCATCTTAACAAGTATCCACCGACTGTCCATTGCATGCTGAGGGTTCTGCCGGAAACACTGCCTTAAATGAGTGGGACCATGTCCCTGGGCACTGCTTGCTTCATGTATTTTACACACAAGGCTATTTGCTATCTATAAATTCTGAAAAAACTGTTCTCTACTGTCATAACTGTGGATAATTCTTATTCTAGATGTGTTTTATGTTGTATCTAATGATCATTGTGGTAAACACTGGGTCATTTATGTATTGCATGTGAAAAATAATGAATCTTGACCCCTAACTCATACTACAGACAAAAGACAAAATAAAACTATGTACCTTTGCATAAATAGCTATTATATAAAACAGAACATATAGTTATATGTATATTTTTCTAAATAAAGGCCATTTTATCTTTCAACACCCTTTGGCTTTCCCTCAGAAATGATTGACAATACATCAGAAAATATTGTGGTAGAGCTGGAAAGACAGCTGATCAGTAAAGTGATTGTCACACAAGCATGAAAATTTGAGTCAGATCACCAGCACACATGTCAAAAAGCTTGGTGGTATGTGTCTGTAATCTCAGCATGTGTGTGCACGTATATGTGTGTATATGTGTGTATGTATGTATGTTTGCATGTGCATATGAGTGTATGTATGTGCATATGTTTATATGTATGTGTATATATGTATTATATGTGTGTATATGTGTGTGTATGAGTGTGTATATGTGTGTGTTTTGTGACAGAATGATCTTTGGGTTTTAGTAGGAGACTCTATCTAAAATGTGTATATGTGTGTATGTATGTGTGTGTGCATATGTGCATGTGTGTGTATATGTGTGTATATGTATGTGTGTCTGTGCATGTGTGAATGTGTATAGGTGCATGTGTGTATGTACATGTGTGTCTGTGCATGTGTCTACATGTATATGTGCATATGTGCATGTGTGTATGTATGCTTGTATGTGTATAGGTATGTGTATATGTGTATATGTTTGTATGTGTGTATATTTGTGTGTATATATGTGTTGTATATATGTATATGTGTGCATGAGTGTATGGGTGTATGTGCGTGTTTTGTGACTGAATGATCTCTGGGCTTTAGTAAGAGACTCTAAAAAATAAAAATCAAGCACCTGCATGTACGAGTACACGCCCCCCCCATGAATGCACCCATATACATGTATGAATTATAACTTAGAGAAATACACATTTTTGAGCATCTGAGCCTGGTCTGGCCATTTTCCCTCCATTTGCACTGACTTATCAGAGAAATCCATTATGCACAGGGAAGCCAGTGAATGGAGAGAGATACTGAGAGGAAAAACTAGATGGGCTTTTGTTCCAAGACAGCTTAGGAAATGTTCTATTGCTGGCTGATCTCCAAGCCCTGCTTCCCTTCCTATGAGCTGTTTCTGTGGCCATCATCAGTGTTGTCTTCGCCCCAGCCTCCTCCTGTGGGCTTCTCTGCCCTCAACAATGTGGCCACAATGGACACTGCCTGGTAGATGTTCAGAGGACTCACTGTGTAAGGTACACCTGACAGTGGCTGGAGTCCCACAGATGTTTTCTCTTTTCTCTTTGGAATCTTATTAAAGGTCATTTTCACTTTCTAAAAGGCAGATGGAATAATGAGCTCCAAGAGCCTGCCTCCCGGGTCAGTGACTAACTCATGTCTGGTAGATCATCCATGTGACCGCCCCTCCCTGCTGCATCCACATCTCTAAAAGATGAACTTTTCTGAAGGAAACACAATTAAAATCCTTTCCTGATTTCCACTAGACACTAAATTCTACCAGAAACTATTCTGTTTCTCTCCTGTACCAGTGCTTCTATGCAAGTTTTAAAACACTGTGTATGTGTGTGTGTGTGTGTGTGTGTGTGTGTGTGTGTGTGTGTGTGCATGCACACACCTTAACATGCCATAAAGGCTGTGTGGACATTACAGGACAACCTTCTGGAGTCCATTCTCTCCTTCTACCATGAGAGACCTCATGTAGAACTCAGGCCATCAGTTTTGGTGGCAGGCACCTTTACCCACTGACTCATCTTGTTAGCCCTGTAACCTAGTTTACATATGTGCATATTGAGGGATATATGAACATTTTTTTGGGGGGGGGGTGCAAAGCAGTTATGAGTAGAAGAAGCTAAAGAAGCCATAGTCTATGGGATTTTACCTCTGCCATCCCGCAGACACAAAAACTGTCAGGACTGGAAAAAACTAGTTTTTTCCCCCCTGGTTAGAAAAATCTCAAATAACAGTTTTTTCCCCTTTACAAAACAAAATGAACACAGCATCAGAAGACCATCAGGAAACCTAAGCAGTTGGATTTCAAATTGTGTTCAGTGGAGCCTGCTTGTGAGGTAGACCAGATATCCTACCTGCACAGCCAGGGTTTCCCTCTAAATAAAAACCATGGAAACTGCCCCGGGAGCCATTAATTATGCTTTGTTTGTTACAGCTCCTGCCTAAGATCTTTCTTGGAAAAAAATTTGTTGCTAAAAAAGAAATCTGAAGATCATTGTCTCAGGCAGCAAATATTAAACAGCAAACAGTGGATGAAAAAATAAAATTAGAAAAAGGACCACAGAACAAATACACCTTGTTCTTCCTGCCCCTCTCATTTAAAGGCTACACTGGGCATCCTGTTTCCAGGGACATGAGCACCTCTTTCAGTTCAGGTATTTGGTGTGTGTGTGTGTGTGTGTGTGTGTGTGTGTGTGTGTGTGAGAATCTGGAGTAGGTAGAAGGGGACATGGAAACCTGTGAATACAACACTCATATATGGAATTCTCAATTTTAATTTATTTAAATTAAAAAGTTAAATGGGTCTGGAGAGATGGCTCAGTAGTTAAATACTGGCTGCTCTTGCAAGGAACCTAGCACCCACATGCAGGCCCACAAACATCTATAATTTCAGGTTCAGGGGATCTGATGCCCTCTTCTGGTTTCTGTAGGTACTGCATGTACATGGTTCACAGACATTAAACAAAACACCCAAACACATAAAAATAAGTAAAACTTAAGAAGTAATAAAAATGAAAGGAAATATAAAAACAAATTTGTTCTTTTAACAAGATAAAGGAAATTGAAAAGAAATTAATTTTGAAAAGAAAGCAATTTTCTGTAGAGATCTTCATTTGGCACCAACTTAAGTGTAGATGGAGAACGGGTATTTAAATAATTATATCACACATATATATTTATATATTTATTTATACATGTGTGTGTTTGTGTGCATGCTGCACATGCCATGGTGTATTAGCAGTATCCAGAGGCAACTAGTAGGGGTTGGTTTTCTCCTTTCATCTTATAGGACCTGGGTATTGAACCTGGGTTGTCAGGCTTAGCAGCAGGCCCCTTCACCTACTGAGTTGCCTCATCAGCTCTCTTTCAGGGATAACAATATGGCTTTCCCCAACTACTTTGGAGTTTGGGTCATATAGTTTTTCATGGACAGGAGGAACGGATTCTGCTTGGCCTCTACCTGTGGGCAAATTCACAACTTTCTGTGTTTCCTTTAACTAAGATGTAGAGGTCAGAAAAGTCACGTTGTGTGTATTTGTGTCAACATGTGGGTGCCCGTTTGTGTGGTGTATGTGTGTATTTATGTTCACATGAGTGCTTGTGATGGAATGTGTGCATGTGTGTCCATATATGAGTGTCTGTGATGTGTGTGTGTGTGTACATATGTGGGTGCTCCACTATGTTCATAGCGCCCTTATTTGGGATAGCTAGAAGCTGGAAACAACCCCAATGTCCCACAATGGAAAAATAGATACAGAAAATGTGGTTCATTCCCACAATGGAATACTATGTAGCTATTAAGAATGAGGACATCATGAGTTCTGCAGGCAAATGGATAGAACTAGAAAATATCATCCTGAGTGAGGTATCTCAGACCCAAAAGGATATGCATGGTATGCACTCACTAATAAAGTGGATATTAGCCAAAAAAATCCAAAAAATACAGAATACCCTGGATACGATCCACAGAACTCAAGATGGTTAACAAGCCGAAGGGTCCAAGTGGGGATGCCTCAATCTCACTTGGGAGGGAGAAGAAAGCAATCACGGGGGCAGAGGGAGGGAGGGACCTGGGTGGGAGAAGGGACATGGAGGGGAAAAGGAAACATGATCAGGTATTGGAGGTGGGGGGACAGGAGTGAAGCCCTGAGGGTCAGCAGAAAGAATGGAAGCAAGCAACCTCAGGAGGCAGGAGGTGGGGGTCCCTCTAGAATGGTCCAGAGACCTGGGAGATGAGAGATGCTCAGGACTCAAAGGGAGGGGCCTTAAATGAAATGCCCAACAGTGGGGAGAGGGAACTTGTAGAGTCCACCTCCAGTAGAAAGACAGGACATCATGTGGAGCGATGGGGTTGCTATCCCACAGTCAAAAACTCTGACTCAGAATCGTTCCTGTCTAAAAGAACTACAGGGACAAAAATGGAGAAGAGACTGAGGGAAAGGGGATCCAGTGACTGGTCCAAATTGGGATCCAGCTTAAGGGGAGGCTCCAAGGCCTGACACTATTACTGATGTTACAGTGTGCTTACAAATAGGAGTCTAGCACGGCTGTCCCCCCACCTCACCCCCAGAGGCCCAACAAGCACCTGAATGAGTCAGAGGCAGATAGTTAATACCCAACCAATGGACAGAAGCCAGGGACCCCTGTGATCGAATTAGGGAAAGGCTGGAAGAAACTAAGGAGGAGGGTGACTCCATAGGAAGTCTGTAGTCTCAACTAGCCTGGACCCCCTGAGATCTCTCAGACTCTGAGCCACCAACCAGGCAGCATACACTCGCTGGTACAAGGCCCCCAACACATACACAGCAGAGGATTGCCTGATCTGGCCTCAGTGAGAGAAGATGCACCTAACCCTCAAGAGACTTGAGGCCCCAGGGAGTGGGGGAGGGCTGGTGGTGGTGGGGTCAAGGAGATGGGTCCTCAGGGGGACTGCATGTATATAGTCTTTAGACCTAGTGCTGTGGGTTTTTACCACCAGGTTTACTGAGGTATAATTTATGTACTGTAGACTCTACCACTTACGTCATACAGTGGAATGAATTTTCATGATGCTCAGACTTTTACAACCACCCAGTGTGGTGGTGGACGCCTTTAATCCCAGCACTCAGGAGGCAGAGGCAGGTGGATCTCAGTGAGCTCATAGGCCAGTCTGGTCTACATAGAAATTTCCAGGCTAGCCAGAGAAACACAGTGAGACCTGGCCTGAAAACAAAACAAAACAAAACAAAACAAAACAATCCCCCAAACAAAAAAACCCCTCAAACCCCAAAACAACAACAAAATCACTACCACCAACCAAGTGAACAACCAAAACAGATACACACCACTTCCTTAGTCAACTTTAGAACATTCTCATCTCCTTGTAAAATTATCCATGTCCACCATCCCCTAACTCAAATCCCTCTCCTCCAGCAGAAGCCCACCCGCCTCCTGTCTCGGTTTACCTCCAATGGGCTACAGAGTGTTGCTTTGTGTGCCTGGTTTCTTGTATTTTTGGAGTGTCCCCAGGTTGTCAAACAGGTTCATGCTTGACCAGAGGGTCCTCCATCAGACACAATGAGGTGTTTTATCCACACTTGGATGCGGGTTTCTCATCTCAGCATCTACCTCTAAGCCACGCGTGTTCCTTCCGTGGGATACCAAGCAGCAGAATGGTTGTGTGTGTGCCGACTCCGTGCGAGAAGGGGTGTAGATCTGGGCCATTGTAGGCACACACACACACACACAGCCCCCTGCCTCACCTTCCATGTGGGTGGAGATGCATGCTCTTGGCTGGTTCCCTGAGCTGCTGTCTCAGCTTCCACAGAAGACGATCTCTGAAGCCCCCCTTTCCACGGCACGAAGGACGGGAACCGCGGAGGGGGCCTCTTAGGTCTCAGTTTTTATGGGGTACTGATCGGGTTACTGAAAGCTCTGAAAGGGTCCCCAGTGCCCGTGGTGCCAGTCCCCTGCTTGCACTGACAGCCATCGAAGCTAGGGATCTTTAATCTCCCGGGCCACGGGGAACCGACACACTTGGTTAGGCTCCTGATGCCAACACCCTGTACAAATAAGGACAAGAGAAACCTCTGCTCCTATTATGAGAGATTTGTACAGATTTACACTGGGAACTGATTTGCAGCTTCTAATTTGTATTTAAACTCCCCCGAATGCCTCAGCCTGAAATCCATTGTCTCTGCACTGTTGGTTCCTATTTCCACTTGCTCTCACGGGCCCAGTTGTAATTCCCACCGGCACAGCCACAGGCTTCTTCCTGAGTGGCTCACACACTTCCCGAGAACATCCGAATCCCACGGGAAGAAGAGATGGCTGGGCATTGTCCCCTTGGGGACTGGGTACCACAAGAGAAGGAGGACTGGCTGAACATTTCTCCCTCATTTCTGGGCTCTGATCCTGGGGTAGCTGTATAGAGTACAGGTCTATGGGGAAAGAGGGTCCCAGGGACACTTGTTATTTGGAAAGAGACCAGCGAGAAAACCGACTGTGTTTATTGTCACGAGATGGTCTATCTCCTTAGCTGGCTGTTTGCCTAATGTCTTCTGTGAGTCAGGTTTTTTTTTTCCTGTGGTATATGAATGTGTTGATGTATGAGTACATGCATGTGTTGGTGTGTCTGTGTGTGCACATGTGTGTGTGTGTGCATGTGTGTGTGTGCATGTGTGGGCATCAGGCACCATCCTGTCTCTGTCCCCCAGTGCCACTGTGTCTGGATTTTTGTGGGGGTTCTGGGGATCCAAGCTCAGGTTCCCATGTTTTCACAGCAAACCCTTTATTCGCTGAGCTATCTGCATAGCTGAGTCTCAATTTTTCATTGGGAAAATGGGACTAATGAACAGAATTGAACTTACTGGGTTAGAGCAATCATCAAAAGGATGATTTACAAGATACCCAGATGAATGTCGAGCACACAGTATACGCTGTCTAGCACACACTGTTGCCTAAAGCACAGAGAAGATGGGCAAAGAAGCCATGACTGTCACAGGGAATGTCATCCTGAGGAACAGGAATAGAGAGACAGCTTTTGTTCTACAGTAGCTTGTCTCTCCCAGGTCTGTATCTCCATCGACAGAGCCACTCTCTTGGCTCTTGAGTCACTGAGAGTTTATGTCTCTTGTAGCCACAAATGTCCCAACCAGTAATTTTTAATTTCCTAATTGCCCCTTAACCAAGGGAAGGCCTCTCAGACTCACCTTCCTGGTATTTGGGGCTGGGGATCACTCAGTGATTCTTGGGGTCCTGGGGCTGTGAGACGGGGAAGCCTTGCGGCAATGTAAACATATATATATATATATATATATATATATATATATATATATATA
>NC_034609.1:42416617-42426498 GCF_900095145.1 Mus pahari | reverse complement strand
CCTGGAACTCACTTTGTAGACTAGGCTGGCCTCGAACTCAGAAATCCGCCTGCCTCTGCCTCCCAAGTGCTGGGATTAAAGGCGTGCGCCACCACACCCTGCTAAACATAATTTTTGTTTACTCCTGAGAATCACATAAATGTATACAAAGAAATATGGCTACACCCCCCCCCCCAGATCCTGCTCCAACTCCCTATGCCCCCAGCCCCAGGAAGGCATTTTGTTTGCCCCCCCCCCCCAGTGAATATACACACACATGTGTAAATACCCACAGAGGCCAGAAGAGGGCACTAGACCCTTGGAGCCAGAGTTACAGACAGCTGCAAGCTTCCTGCCATGGGTGCGAGGAACTGAATCCTGCACCCCATGATTGAGGAGCAACTCTCCCTGCTCAGGCCATGTCTCAGGCCTTCCACCCACCAGGCACAACGGTGCTTGGCTCTCACAATGGAGTTCCTGAAAACGCCTCCCCTCACTGCAAGATATCCCAGTGGTATGTGCTTGTACGTGCATGCATACATGTGTGAGGTGCAAGTGTGTTCTGCATGGGTGGCTATCAGGCATGCATCCCTCGTCTACTTAAGCTCTACCCGTGAGGCCTGTACCTATAAACAGTGGTGCCCACGTTCCCACAGAACAAGAGAGTGAGCACACTGGTCCCTTTTTCACACCTTGTAGGAAAACACGCAAAAACACAATAACTTTTTTTTTTTTTTGCCATGTAATTGAATCAGACGTCGCTCAGAATGCATTCAAGGGGAAGACTAAAGACTATAATTATTATGGAGATTATTGATGTAGTTTTTATTACTCTACAATTTTTGAATTAGCGACTGATAATCCCTTTTATGAAAGAAGAAAGGTAGGCGTGCTCTTCGCTCGCCTTGACACCAGCTCACCCCTCACTCTTCAGGAAGTACACTTCACATCTGGGCACTCCGTGGACCATGGGCAATAGACACTGGGTCTCTCAGCCAGTGTCCAGTGTCACTATCTCTCTAAGAAGAGGTTCCCTAAAGCTCTGTCACTTGCTGGGTATCTCCACAGGTCTTAGAGAACACAGAGAGGAACATCTTGCATTTGGGTTCAGTTAGAACTGCGTTCAGGCTCAAGCTGATTTGTCAAGGCAGAATTCCTGCCTGGCCCCTTTCCTGCTCTGAGTTTTAGATGCTCCCTAATAAAGATGTCCTGGTACCTACACCATCAGCATCACCTTTGAGCTGGCCGGAGTGGCTGAGATCTACCCCAGACTTCTGTGTCAGATTCACAGATCCTTTTGAGAAGCCTGTCCTAGACCTTCAGGTCCCCCCTTGGCAGCAGCTGTGGTGGCCTGACCCCAGAAGAGGGAAGGCAGGGGTCCTCGATGGTTTCCGTCATGGAGAGCAGTTAGCTCTCGCTCCCTTAGTGACTGCTACAAGGGTTGTGCTTCCCCCTGCTCAAGGTGGACTTTCCTCCGGGGTCCTTTCATATTTCCTCAGTGTTTTTCTTCCTGTCTCCATCTCTACCCAATCGGGCTTCAAATATATAAGCTCGCTCAAGATTCTCCAACTTGAATAGCAAGAGAGACAAAACAACAGAAGGAAGCCTCCTGCATCCCACCCCCTGATTCCTTCACAGGAGGGACCCCTTTCCTCACCTCCCATCCTGCATCGAAAGAGAAGATACGCAGAGCTAGGGATACTAAACCACACAATGCAAGTTTATTTGCAATCAAGGAACGATATGAGCGATCATCGCCGAGATGTAATTGTGGTAGAAACACACTGCTTAAAAAACCCTTGATGGGGCTGCTTGTACAGATGCCAACAGAGCCCTTCATAGAACCTCACACAGGACAGGCGAGGCACATTCCTGCGGAGACCTTGACCACCCTCTCCAGGACAGCTAGGTGTGGGGGAAGGAAGGACTATGGGGGACTCAGCTGGCTGGCTGGTCCCCACAGTGCACACCACCCCCACAGAAGGAGCTTGAAATGCTAAAAAGGAGGAACCTGTAAGCAGTCTGTCACAAGCGAAGTGAGAGACACATTTGTCAAATGATGGACTCCCCCCAAGTGGGACTTTTTTTTTTTTTCAGGAATCTCATGCCAGGAGAAGGGAAGAGAGGAAAGCCAGAGGGGAACTTACCTCAGGGAGAGATTTTACACAGTTTTAATGACTTGTCAGACTACCTTACAGGGTGGGCCTGGTGCCCAGACCACAGCTTGACAAGGACTGCTTAGACATGTCTACCACTGGCCCTTTATTTAAACTTTGATTTCTCTTCCAAACCCTGAAGACAGACTTGCGGGGTTCACCCTGTGTCTCTGCTGCTCTTCATGAATCCCCTTCTTCTGCTCTCGAGTCTGATTTTTTTTTTTTTCTCTTTTAATTGTCTCACTAAGGACAGGTGGCTGGACCAGACTTGGGGCCCAGGCTATGACCCCAAGTTTGATAGCAAGATCTTTAAGCTGAATCTGTTGTCTGTGACAAGACTTTCCACAGGCTTCCGGGGTGGGGTGGGGTGGGGTGGAGCGTGTACTGAAGAGACACCAGATTGCTGGGGACGGGCAGCAAAGGAGACGGGGAGAGATGAGGCCTGAGGAGAGGGTCTGAAGAGGAATAAAGGAGAGAAGAGTGGGGACAGGGGGGCGAGGGAGGGAGGAAGACGAGGTGGAGGGCAAAGAGAGGTTGGGTGTGGAGGAAGGACAAAGGGAGAGAGGAAGAGAAAGAGGGGAGGAAGAGGGAAAAGGGGCAGAATGTGGCTCGGTTTTTGCACTGGTCAATTTCTTTTTAAATTTATTTATTTATTTATTTATTTTTATAAAAATATTTTATTGGTGGTTGGAGAGATGGCTCAGTGGTTAAGAGCCCTGACTGCTCTTCCAGAGGTCCTGAGTTCAAGTCCCGGCAGCTCACAACCGTCTGTAATGGGATCTGATCCCCTCTTCTGGAGTGTCTGAAGACGACGGTGTACTCACACGTATAAAGTAAATAAATAAACCTTTAAAAAAAGTATTGGTTCTTTGAGAATTTCATGCACTGTATTTTGAACATCTTCAGCCTCCTCCACCTCCTCCCCCACACACCCCCTTTCTCCCCCCGCCTAATGTTTTGTCTTCACAGTTTTCTTTCAAAGCCATCACGTTCCATTAGTACTCTCTATATACTCTTGGGGATGTGGCTGTTACTGGAGCATGTTAGACATACCAGGAGCCAGGCCCTAATAAACAGGACTCCACTGTTTGCTGGGACTCGGGTATGCATCTATAGGTGTGCACGTTCTCTGGGAGGTCAGGAGAGGGTTTGGGATGCCCTGGAGTAGGGAGTTACGGTTGGTTGTGAGCCACTGGATATGGGTTCTAGGATCTGGACTCAGGTTCCATGCAAGAGCAGCATGCTCTCTAACTGCTGAGCCGCCTCCCCAAGCCAAATTCTGAAACAAGAAAAATTAGTCTAGTATTTTTGTTATTCCTGATATCTGTGGAAGAAGAGTCGGAGACGAGGAATTTCCACAGCAACAGAAACCCAGTGGTTGAAGGTCTCCCATCTTAGGATGGGACTTCAAATCCAGCTGAGGGACAGAGTTTCTGACTAAGCCTAAGACTCCATTATGTGTATGGAGTGTTGACGTGGATGACCAACGACCACCTAGGACCTACTGGCAGGTCATAGTAGTTGGCAGTAACTTGAAGGTCCAAGAAATCTCATCGTCCCCAAATCGACATTTTATATCATCTATGTGGCCCTCAGAATTTTCAGAAGATGCATGTGACAGCTGGCCTTGATGTCAGCTTCATGGTACTGAGAGCTACCATGGAGGAAGAGTGAGGGTCACCTCAGTGTCTGAGAGGGCAGCTCTAGAACAGTTAGACCAGGAGAGGAGGGCTCTGGCCTATTCAAGGGTTTAACCCATTGCTCTGATAGATCAGTAACCCAAATGGTCTGTAGAGAGATGGGGGACATATAGAAGGTAGGGCTTGGCTGGAGGAAGGGTGGCTGGGATACACCTATAGAGGGTCTGTCTGGTCTCCTCCCACTTCTGTCACCTGTCAGCTTCCTGGTTGCATGAGGTGAGCATCTCCCCCATCCATGCCCTCTTGCTGCTATGTTGTTCTGCCTTTCCACAGGCCTACAGTGATGGAGACGGCAGACCACAGAATCATGTGGCAAAATAAATATTTGCTTTTTAAAAGTTGTTTCTCTCATAACCATAAAGTCTGATGAATACAGTCCCTTGAGGAAGATTCTGGGGCCTGGGAAGGTCTGTTCTGTTGTCTGGTTGCTTCCTGGCTGGCTCCCTGGCTCCCTGTATGGAATATGCACATGGGACTCCCATACAGGGAGTATGTCCATATGAGTGAAATGTCTGCTGTGGTACCTGCACTTGCCCCTCTCTCACAGTCCTTTAAGTGAGCAGGCCCTGTTCTCCATGAATTGTCCTTGCTGTGGTTACAAATCTAGAGCCAAGGGCCTTCTTTTAAATGCACATTTACTTATTTATTCTCATGTGTGCATATACCACAGAACGGGGCGCGGGAGTCAGAGGACCGTTCTCGGGAGTCCATTCTTTCCTTCCACTGTGAAGGTCCTGGGGATTGAACACACATCACCAGCTTCGTCTACAAGCACTTTTACCCACGGAACCATCTTGCTGCCAATCAAGGATCTTCTTGAGGGGACACGTATGGAGAGGTTCTGAATCAGGGAGCCCTCCAGACTTGTGACCATGAGCCTCCAGTTCCCTTGAGTGGGAGCCTGGGTCATGGCAACCTCACAGAGCAAGGGGAGCTGTCTGACCTTTTGTAATACACCATGCGTGTCTGTTTTTCACACACAACCATGGCAAGGAGTTTGGGACAGAGATGGGTAACATTTAGCTTCTAGATTCTCACGGTTGTGAGCTGCTGGGACTTGAACTCAGGACCTCTGGAAGAGCAGTCAGGGCTCTTAACCACTGAGCCATCTCTCCAACCACCAATAAAATATTTTTATAAAAATTAATTAATTAATTAATTTAAAAAGAAATTGACCGGTGCAAAAACCGAGCCACATTCTGCCCCTTTCCCCTCTTCCTCCCCTCTTTCTCTTCCTTTCTCTTCCTGGTGGAATCTGCCAGATAAGTAAACCCTTGGATAGAGTCATTATGGCATAAGGCATGTTCTAAAGCACATTTTGAATTTTGTTCTCCTTTTCCTTTTCCCTTTCCTTTTTTTTTTTTTTTTTTGGATACAGGATCTCACTGTGTAGCCCTCGGTAATCTCACTATATAGACCTTCT
The DNA here is from genome assembly GCF_900095145.1 of Mus pahari. Taxonomy (NCBI): domain Eukaryota; kingdom Metazoa; phylum Chordata; class Mammalia; order Rodentia; family Muridae; genus Mus; species Mus pahari. Next base: position 42,421,240 of record NC_034609.1, on the reverse strand, counting down.
GCCTCCCAAGTGCTGGGATTGAAGGCATCCATCCATCACTGTGGATCGACCAGCTTTCCCGCCTTGTCCGTCTTCCTCTTAGCGCTCCTTCAGCAGGCTCCAGACCATACCCACAGAGATACACAGAGCCCATTTTCCTTAAGGTCCCGTTGTACTGAGAACTTCAACTGTTCACATGGGTCTTCTCAGGGATCTAAATTTCTACCCCTGCTCCTTGCACAAGTGCCAGGGAAATTTCTGGAGCATGGGCCCCATCCTCTTAGCCTCCACTGGAGCCCATTTGTATAGGGGCTAGCTATCTTCTTTGGTCATCAGAAGTCCATGCTAGTCCAGTGATGGAGGTAGACAGAGCGGGCGGCTTTTGAAAGTGCCAAGACTAAGAAAAGGGCTGTGGTTTGGAGGTAATGAAGGGCTTGTCTTAAGCATGAGGAAGTGAATCCCTAGAATTGATTACGATTAAAAAAAAAAAAAACCAAACAAACAAAAGCTAGGTGTGGTGGCATATGCTTGTAATAACCGTACTTGGGAATGGAAACAGGGATTTCCAAATCTTTACTATTCTCACTAGTCAGCCAGTATAACCTCCCTGTACACACACACACACACACACACACACACACACACACACAGAGAGAGAGAGAGAGAGAGAGAGAGAGAGAGAGAGAGAGAGAGAGAGAGAGAAAGAGAGAGGAGAGACACAAACACACAGAGAAAGGGAAAGAGAGACAGAGACAGATAGAGACAGACACACAGACACATAGACACACAAACACATACATAAAGACAGAGAGACAGAGCTGTCTTCAAAATCAAGGTAGATATTGCCTGAAAAATGGTAGTGGTGGCCTTCCTATGCATGTGCACACATGAGACTTGCAGGGTCAGGCATTTTGCTTTTGAGTTTATCTATAAAGACACTCACACATGTTATGAAGAAACACATTAGGGCCCCTTTTTACTATAGTAATACTTGTAAAAATGAGAACCAGGGACCACTGTCTATTGATAAGCAGTTGGTCAGTCTGTGAGGCGTCCTTAAACCAGGATACAACAGGGAGCCATTAAAATGAAATGAGGTAGTAATTGTTTGGTGTTATTGATCAAAAGGGAAATCTATTGCATAGGATGATGGTAACGCCTGCGGCTTACTTAGTGGAAAGAAAGTGTGTTAAGTTAATGACATTGTGAGAGTGAGTGTCATTGGTGGGGCTTATCTGAAGGCAGCCATGGGATAAAAAGAATGGGGGCTACGGGACTTCTATTTTGTTCTGAGCTGCAGGAGCCCAGGAACAAGTGTGGTTCATTGATTGGGGAGGAGGAGCCAAGCTGGCAGGCTAGGCTCCCAGGTGCCCTGGTTACAGCCCTTTTCCAAGTTCAAGATGCAGAGAAAAGACACTCTAGTCAGTGTTTTCAGGGGGTGCATAGCCAGCTTTGCATGGCCCCAGCACTTAGAGGAGGGTTAAGCAAAGTTTGTGCGGCTGGGCACGGGTTGTGTGTGGGGGCAGGCGTTGGAGGGTAGGAGCCAGGAAGGGCTTGGCTTGACTTCATGCAACGGCCTGGAGTATCAGCTTGCTTAGTGAGTGTTCACTTGAGTGAAGGAAGAGCTGTGATGGAAAGAAACCCTGGGCTGGGAGGAAAAGATCTGCGCTAGCACAATGGTGAATTCTTTAAGGCCTCTGGGCTTTCAGGAATCATGGGGTGTGGGTGGCTGTAGGTTCCGTGCCCACCATCCCAGCACTTGGTAAGCTGAGGCAGGAGGATTGGCATGAGTTCTAGGCAACCACCACCCACTGACGCTCTGCAGCATGCAATAGGCGGTGTGTTCTGTGTCCTCACCGCCGCCCAGGGAAATCAACAGTATTCTCTGTGGCACATGAAAGTGAAGAGTCGGACAAAGACAGGGACGACAAACCTGTGTGAGCCTCCGTTTGTGTGTTGAAGGGCAAAGCCTCACATCGGCCAAGGGAAGAATCACAGGGCAGTGTTTCATCAGCTTGGCACCCACAGCTCTCTGTTGGGTAAGTGGTCTGCTGATCTCTGCTGTATGTGCACATGTATCATACATGTACATGCATGATACATGTATGTTACATGTGTATATCAAGGGTGAATCAACTGTGTTCTAAAAAGAATAATGTCGGAGTGGATAAAGGTTATTCTATCTAACGTACATCTAAAAGCGCTTTCTAAAACTTTGTTTTTAAGACTGGGTCTCATCTAGCTGAGTCTGGCCTCAAACTTCCTGTTTGCAACTGGGGATGGTCTTGAATTTTGGTCCCTCTTGTGTCCACCCTCTGAATGCTGGGATGGCAGTGTGCGCCACTACAGCCAGTTTTGTGCGGTGCTGGGGACCAAATTCAGGGTTTCGTCTATGGCAGGTGAGCACTCTACTATGTGAGCTATACCCCAGCCCTCTAAAATATGTTTAAAAGAAATATGAAGCATGAGGAGCCACTGCACCTGATAGTTCATGCATACTGTTTCTATGGTAACCAAGATGGGGTGGTGTGGGTAGAGGGAGAGATGTAGACCAGTGGGAACGAACGGAGAACTCAGAGACAGGCCTGAGCAGACATCAGCATATGGTATGCGTATAGAATAGCAGCCTGAAGGTAGCAGGCCAGGATGTCTAAAATGAGGCCAGGACAAACCCACTGACCACCAGATGACCTCAGCCTGCACTTTACACTCAATACAAAGTTAATCCACAGTGGATCATGGGAGACACCAACCCACAGAATTTGTAGAATAACTTTAACATGCGGGAGAAAACAATTCTTTGACACCCAAAACACAATCTGTAGGAGAACATATAGATCAGATGGCATCAGACAAAATACAGTCTATGTAGGAGAACATATAGATCAGAGAACACCAGCCAAAACCATTGTTCTGTAATGATGTTAACAAGAAATCGGAGACCAAGCTACATCTGAGGAAGCACCCAGGAGTCGCCCCCTAACAAGTCCCCCATATTCTGACTACTATTGTGCTGGTTAGTTTTAATGGTCAACCCTAACTAGTAGAACCTGGAAAAGACTCAAAATGAGTCATTACCTAGTAGGGGAAGATAGTTTGGTGTCTCTTTTGACACCAACACTCTCTAAACATTGTAACTTCGGCATTTGCTACCTTTGGCTGTTTATTAGAGGGTGAAAACAAAACCCAGACACAAAAACCTACACATGAAGACTTATAGCAGAGTCACCTGAGATGTAGAAACCAGCCAGTGTCTTTCAGGGAATAAATGGTTAAGTAGACTATGGTATATCCACGCCATGAAATACTACGCAGTCATGGAAAGGAACAAAGCCCCGGCAGTTGCTCATACTTGGATAAACATACCGGGCTTTAAGCTTAGTGTAACGATTAGTTTCATAGAATTAAATGCTGCATGCATTTATTGAGTTCTCACCTTTGGAAAAAAAATGGAAGTATGGGAGAACAATAGTGGTTTCCAGGGATCAGAGCCATGGGTGGGACGCACCACAGTCTAAGAAATAATGGGAGCAAGGCCCTCTGCTCTCAGACTCACAATCCTCCTGTCTCAGCTTCTTAAGTACTTACAATTACAGGCACAACACCTTGTCCAGCCAGACGAGGATATCTCAAACAGCCTAAAGTACTGTACACACTGAGACCCATGCAGAGTCCTCCAACTACGAAACAGCACTCATCCTGGTGAGAGCTATGTCCCAGCTTGTCTCGGGAATGTGCCGCAGGCATTGTTATGTAAGCCCCTTAACTTTCCTGTTCCTCATCTGTGAGTGCCGAGTCCGGCAGGACCCACATTCATCCTGAATTGATCCTGGCACTCAAATGGGATCATACCCAAAAGTTGTCAGTGTGGGGTCCTGGACAGAGGTGGTGGCCGTCCGTTACCAACATCTCACAGCAAGGGTGAAGATGCTGAGCTAAATGAGGTTCGGGACTGTTAGAGTGGGCCGCTGGGGAGTGGCAGAGATAGAACAGATTCTCCCTGGGGACCTCTCAGCCATCCCAGAGTGGGAAAGATGTCAGAAGGAAACTTGGGGTTTTGTCTCCAGTATTGTGGATGGAATGTTGGGTCGTGCACGTGCCAGGCAAATGCTCTATCACTGGGCTACATCCATCTTCCCCAAGTGAGGCTTTGGAATGAGTGCTGTTGCCCTTGTCCACAAATTGAGGTTGCAAATGCTTCTTAGTTAGAGACAGGGATTCACGTGACCCCCCACGATGGAGTGCTGACTGGATTGGTTGCAGGCGGGCAAACCACACCTGCTCTGAATTCCTGAGCATAGCTTCCTCTCGTGTCCAGAAAACACTGTTTCCCTCTGGTACTCCTGACCTCTGGCTCTTACACCTTTTATGTCCCTTTTTCTGAGATGTTTCTTGAACCAAGTGTGTGTCTCTGTGTGTGTATTCATGTGTAAGTCTGTATACATATACATGATGCAAGTGTGTGTATGTGTGTCTGTGTATTCATGTGCAAGTCTATATACATACACATGCAAGTGTACATGCATGTGTGTGTGTAAGAAAGAGTGAACAAGAGAGTGAGAGTGCGAGAGAGCGAGAGAGAGGGGGGAGAGGGAGAGAGGGGAGGAGGGAGAAGGAAGGAGGGAGAGGGAGAGGGAAGGAGGG
>NC_034609.1:42366293-42416470 GCF_900095145.1 Mus pahari | reverse complement strand
GAGAGAGAGAGAGAGAGAGAGAGAGAGAGAGAGAGAGAGAGAGAGAGAACGAACTCCACAGACACTTATTCTCCACACTTTGATCTTCTGTGTTCTCTCTGGAGCCTATCTTCAGAAAGACTCTGGATTCTAAACAAACACTGGCTTCATTCTTTTTAAGACTCTGAGGCCACTGTCCTTCCTTGTCCCTTGCTGGAATCTCGAAGCATTTGCAGCCTTGTCAGAAGGCAGCTCGACTGAGGATTTGCTCGGCTATAGAGAGGACAACAGTTTTCAATCACTTTCAGAGGCTCTAGGCTCCATGATCTTGACCTTTCCCCCTGTGACCCAGACTGAGCCACAAGCTTATTGGTGGATGGGGGGGGGGGTGTCACATGAACTGGCTGTGGATGCTTAAATCTGCTCAGGTTAGGAAGCATTCTGAGGCACTGCAACTGTTCCTCCCTCTAACCCCACCCCCACCCCCCAGCAACACTCTCCAGTGTAGACCCTGATAAATGCTGCTTTATGGCTTCAGAGCCACCTTCTGCATGACTTGGCCATCTTCGCGTAGCTTCTGTCCTGCCTCCTTTCCCTGGCCATAGCTGCCTGTTCTGGAACCTGTCCTGTTGACACTGTCCACACGCTGCTATGCCTCTGGCTAAATGAAAGAACTCCATCATTTTTTATCTTTCAGAAACCAGGTATTCATCTCCCCTGACCACCATGTAAGAGGGAAAAAGACCAGCCGTGCTTGAAATGACAAGCAAATGAAGTTAACATGATGTTTTCCCTCCAAGCCACAGAGCCACTGAAAGGAAAAAAAAAAAAAAAAAGTAAAGGCAAAACCAGATCCAAACCAAGCACTCGGAATTTTATTAAAGCCCCAATGGACCCAAGATGCATTTAGAGACTCGGGGCAGATTTCCATGCCAACCTAGACACTCAGGCAAGTGTTAACTGCCCAGTTACGGCAGAATGTCATAAACAGAATTCGTCTGGGGGCAGCTTCCTGCCAAATAACCCGAGGGTTTGATTCTCTATCTTTTTTTTTCCAACTTCCATTCATTGATTGCACTTGCTGGATATGAAGCAACTTTCCTCTCATCTCTAAACTGTGCCAGCAGGCAGGTAAAAAAAGAGCAGTGTGTGTGTGTGTGTGTGTGTGTGTGTGTGGTTGGTTGGGTAGTGGCGGTGCACTGCAATCTCAGCCCAATTGTTCTGGGGCAGAAACCCCTCTCTGAAATGCTGTAATTACTGTCCTGGCTTCTTTACGAAGCCACATGCCAGGCACGGTTCTTGTCAAGTATTATTGGCTTTGGCATTGGAAGACTTCACTGGATTTGATCCGACAGAAACCTGAGGTCTCAGAGAGGTTGAACCTGCGCCTAGGCTCACACAGCCTGAGGATGGCCACGCAGGGACACAGGGCGGGTCTGAGATCATCACACAGATCTTTGGAGCCAGACTGAGCTATCTCTTAAACCCAAGATGAACATCTTTATTGCTACCCTTGGGCAAAATCAGTGCTTAAGAGATAAAGCTGTGTGAGGGTTTCATAAAAGATGAACGTGAACATGCCTCACGGTTCCTGTCACCACATCGTGACAACACTGTGGCGTTTCCAGACCGTCTGATGTGATTGAACAGACTTCGGGCTGTTGTAAACTCTCTGCTGCTGGTACCAGGAAGGTGTCAGCTCAGGCGAATTTATGTCAGTCTTTGACATAGATGACTGAGGAATGGCTCAATGGATGCATGTGTTCTCCCGCCTTGTCCTCAGTGAATAGCCTTGAAGGGATGGGATTTAAATTGCATCGGGGACACTGGTCCAAAGAGAATCAGAGAAGAGTCAACCTTCTAGTTATGTCCCCAGAGTGATAAATGAGGGGGCGCGGTTTTTTTCTTCTAAGGCGAGAAGATGGGAATCCAATGTGGGTTTCAGACACACGAGAAAGAGCTTATGAATTTAGATGATAGCACGGCAGAAATAAATTGTACATCTGCTCATTCATTTTAATAAAGTGGAGAGATGCCATGTTGCTGGGGCCCTCGGAGAACCCTGGGTTCTTAAAATTATGATCCTATAATGGCAGCATTAAAATCTGTAGTGCAGCCAGCACTTCCTGAATCGGAGGGAAAATTCATTTATAAAGTAAAAGTTCAGACTTTAGAATGTAAATGGGAAGAGGCAATTTTTCTTGGCTGGATAGGAATTAATCCTGAGAGAATTCGGCAACATCTTGACCATAAAATATATTTTAAAAGTCTTCAGAGAGAGGTTTCCAGCTGGCTCACGACAACTTCTCTGGGCCATCTCTATTTAGGTAAATAGTGCAGGTACAGGTCTGCAGTGGATCGGCTCAGCTACTTTCCCCTTGAACTTGGTCCTTCTTGTACAAGACAATTATAGATGGCTATTCCATCTGAAATGAGTCTAGGCTGCTACAAATACTGAAGTCATTTTTACTGGTCAGTAGAAAGACTAGGACAAGAGCTTTTTAATAGGGTGGTGACTTCTAAGTTACCATGAAAATTTATGCATTCAACAAACAGTATTGAGTTTTTTTTATTACGTGCGTTCTCTATGTTGATATTGGAGAAAAATGCCAGGATTCTGATTGCTGGTTCCCTGCTGACTTTAAACCCCAGAAGCACTGCTAAAAAAATTATTAAAAAAAAAAAAGGTAAGCATTAAGCTTGTAGAATGCTTTGAATCAGAGCAGCAAGTTCAATTTGATTTTGCAAATCAGCTGCTCACATGTCTGGGTAGAAGTGGAAAGAACTGATCTGCAGTGCAGGTGACAGAAACCTGGAGACTCTGCTGCCTCAGAGTCACCCCTGTCTTCTAGTAGTAGAGGGGCTTCTGCCCAGGGCCCTCAAATAAAATGCAGACCCTGAGGAGGCTATGCTGTGCCCAGACTGCAGGGCAGTCAGCAGATCTGAGAACAGATTATGCTCCCCAGGCATGTGCAGATCCTGTCTTTCACATAGATACACAATATACTTATACATATCTACCTATACATTTGTCTACATATAGGCACACACACCTACCTACAAATAGATGCATTCATATATTTTTAAATAGACACATGCACACACCTACATAGAAACATACAAAAACCAATGTAGGGGCAGACATATATCTACATATAGACATACACAAACCAACATAGTCACATACCTACATATAGACACACATATATGCACATACCTACATATAGAAATACATATATGCACATATCTATATATAGACACATATACACATATACACATACCTGTGTACAGATACACATGATACACATATACATAATACACACATTTACAAATAAATATATGTACACACACATATATACATATATATATACATAAATACATTTACACATTTTTACATATACACATGTATGGGCATATGCATCTATAGGCACATATGACTATGTATATGCATGTATATACATATATATATATATGCATACATATTTATATACACAAATATGCACATATATATATATATATATACATACAGGCATATACATACCTGTAGACACCAATATAGACATATATGCAACATATAGACTCACAATAAACAAATGTGTATATATAATATATATGTAGATATATATACACATGTATACACTTATTCATATGCACAGAAATATATAAAAAGTGACTCCCCAACTGTCCAGTTGTGAATGGGCTGCTCTTTGAACAGGTGACATCTAGGACTTTGGATGTAGAAGTCAATGTGCTAATGTGGAAGATTTAGGCTGGTTCTCAGACCCCAGAGTTATTGAAGGAGAACATAGGGACCTTGTGGGCAAGTTTTACACACACACACACACACACACACACACACACACACACACACACCTGAATAAATGATCAGAAGGTGGAACTGTGGAAGGTGGGGCCTGGTTGGAAGACGTAGTCACTGGACTGCATGTCTTTGGGAACCACATCTGGCTTTGGCCCCTTCCTATCAGGGCTCAGCTCTGTTTCCTGTTTGCCGTGGCATGAGCTGCTTTAGATACCTCCCCACAATGGACAAAAGCCATGAGTTGTTTTTAGGGGTCTTCAGTCACAAGAATAAGAAAGACAGTCAGAGATCCTTCTCATAAAACGCCATGACCTGGGAGCTGGGCAGTTCAATGGCAAGAATAACATGTGGCAGGAGCCTGGGGAAGGGCGCTCAGTCTCTGACTGAACTGGGCTTTGCTCTGGAACAAGCTGATATATTGGAATCAATTCTGGGCTGCTCCATTTAATCTCACTTAGAAGAAAGAACTGAGCGTGAGCGTGAGCGGTGCAGGCATTCCTCTCGCCCGTTCTCTCACTTGCCTCACAGGATTCTTGGCACTGTCTCAGCTGTGAGGGCTCCTTTATGTATTATTTATCAGCATTGGATTTTCTTGTTTCTAGTTTCTTCCTTGGCTGATAAGAAAGACGATTCAGGGCTCTGGCAGTTTATGCAATGAGTTGATTCAGTTCTGAAAAGGATGTCCCTCCAGGCATCTTGGCCTTTGGCTCACCCCAGAAAGGCAGAATTAAAGTGCTGGGGACTTGCTGTGGTGGTGGAGGGACACCATACTTACTTGTAGCGGCTTCCAGTGCCACAGGAGGTGGGTATGTTGTGTGTGCGATGAGCAATGTTTACTACCTCACCTATAAAACCTATGGCTTGGGTGCGATTCTTCCCAGAGGCCCCCTTTAACATGATGCTTTAACCTTTGATGGTCTCTGTTGTTCAATATTAAGAATTTATACTCTATCCCTTGCTCATCAGTTTATTAGGTAACTGCCACTTGACAGGCCAGGTGCTAGTTACTTACTACAATGGCCAAGTACACAACAAGAAGCAACTTAAGTGAGAAAGAGGTTATTCTGGTTCATAGGTTAAGTGTCAAGCACATCATTGTAGGGAAAGTACCTAGGCAGACATGGGATTCCTCATCTCACATCATCTCCACAGAGCAGGAAACAGAGGGCAGGGAATATTGACACTCAGTAGACTCTCCTGATCCATTCTCCACCTTTTATTTAGATTGGGCATCCAGCCACATTTAGGGAAGGTCTTAACTTCCCAGTTGAATACCCTTACAGCTAAGTCCAGAGGTCTGTCTCTTAGGTAATTCTGACAGCAGTTGGCAGCAAACATTAACTATGACCGCTCCAGTTTATGAGCGGTGAAAGAAGCAAACAATTGAATAGCACTTTGGAAGGGAATATTATTCATCACAGTGGTATGTGTGCCTGTTAAGTATGTATGGATTGCAAGAGAATGAAATTCACAAGAAAACAGCATATATAGTTCAGACAAAGACATGCAGACAATACGCTATGCATCACATACTTGAAAGATGTGTACTAAAAGTTGAAATGCTGTCTTCAATTAATATATGTTGCATAAATGATAAACTCATCTCTAGCTGGGTATAAAAGGCTTTCACCTATAATCCTAGCACTTGAGAAACTGAGACAGGAGGATTTCCATGAGTTCAAGGCCAGCTTGGGATACAAAGTAAGACTCATATCACGAAAGAAAATCTCAAATTAAACATTTTACTGCTCTTCCATTCTTAGTGCTAGAGAAAACAATGGAGAGCAATGAAGGAACCATGGCTTATTAATGGCTTCCAAAGCACTCAAGTGGTGTTAGGGAGCAATGGTGGATAGCTTTAAATGTCAACTTGATACAACCTAGAGTCATATGGAAAGAGGGTCTCAACTAAGGAGTGTTTAGATCAGATGGGTTGTTGTCATCTTTGGGGGATTTTCTTGATGGTATTAATTGAAGTGGGAAGATCCAGCCAACAATGGGTAGCACCATGTCCACAGTGGGTAGCACCATTCCCTAGGCAGAGGGTCCTAAACTATATAAGAGAGGAGCACTAGAGCTGAGTACAAGCAAACAAGCAAGCAAGCAAGTGAGCATGTATGCATTTATTTCTCTCTGTTCTTGACTGTGGATATGAAGTGACTAAGTTCCTGCTTTGGTTTCCTCATGACAATGGATTATAAGTTAGAATTGCTATCTGAAATAAACCCTTTCTCCCCTAAGTTGCTTTGTGCCAGGGTACTTTATTATAACAACAGAAATGAAACCAGCACAGGAGCCTATATAGTAAGGACATAACACAAAGACAACATGACATTACTAAGCCAGCAGCACGTCAAACTTGTGTTGGAACATAGTAGAAGCAGCAAACTGGGAGACTGACAACTTGGACATTAAAGATTAAACTGGGGGTTTCCAGGCACAAAAGAAAGGAAAGGAGTTGGAGTTAAAGGAAACAGAATGTATATACAGTGGCTTGAGCATACATCGATGACTTAGAGGAATGAGGGTAGGTGTGGCCAGTGAGCAGTGTATGCAGCCAGCTGTGCCCAAGGCTCAATGATCTAATTTATAAAATGGAGTACAAGGCAGTTTATAGGCATAGGCTGTGCCATGTTCCAGCATGCTCCACTCTCATGGCTCTTGGCTTTCTATTCAGAATTCATGTTTACCCTCTGCAAACTGCATTTTGGCAGTAGTCATGCTGCATTCTCTGGGACACACAGTGGGCATTTTAGAAACCATGTGGCTGTTGCTTTTAGTGTGAGGCAGTTGCCTTGGAAGAGAGGCAGATGCGTGGGGTCTTCGGAGGACACTGCTGGGGGGGGGAGGGCTCAGTGCGGAGACTGCCAGCTGGAGTGAAAAACGGCTTTTATCACCACTGCATTGCTCCTGACCCTCTGAGCATCACCAGAGGGTGATTGAGGTTCAGAATTTGCATAGGAGTTCACACAGGGATGATGGGGCTCAACATATCATGAATATAATTACAAAAGACTGATGAATGCAATCAATCACTTGGCTATCTGGTCTACCTCCAGGAGCAACTAGATGAAGCAGCCACAAGATAGATAGTTTTTTTTTTCCCATTAAAAAAAAAATCTGCCGGGCATGGTGGCGCACGCCTTTAATCCCAGTACTTGGGAGGCAGAGGCAGGTGGATTTCTGAGTTCGAGGCCAGCCTGGTCTACAAAGTGAGTTCCAGGACAGCCAGGGCTATACAGAGAAACCCTGTCTCAAAAGAAAAAAAACCTACACATTTTAAGTCACACTGAACACAGTTGAGAGTCAGCATGGATGTTTCAACAGTGTATATGATGTCACTCTGCTGCCAGAGAATGGTTAGTGAAGCCACCCTCCTTCCTTAGTTGAAAAGGAGGTGTCCGGAAGATGGCCTCTATTCATAGGCCATCTTCATTCTATTCGTGGTTTTTCCTTGGAGAAATGGTTTCCTTTACTCTTTGTGGTCAAGAAATTCACCTCCCTGGGATGATGAGATGGCTGAGGACTTGCTGTCAAGCTTGACTACCAAGGTTTGATCCCTATGCCCCACATGGTGGAAGGAGAGAACTGATTCCCAAAAGTTGCCCTCTGACTTCTACCCAGGTGCCATGACACAGGATCCCTCACCCTGATAGATTATAAAATAACCCACCAACAATAGGAAACCCAGCCTCTGACCCAGCTGAAAGCCCTCTGAAGGTTGAAGCTTCAATGGAGGATCTCATGATTCCCATGATCCTCGGTGTGGGAGCAGAAAGCAATGAGCTGGGCTTTTCCTTAGAAGGTGATCATGGAAAGAGAACATCAGCTGGTTTTCATAAAAACCCTCCTCAATTATGCGATGGCAAGTTGAGGATGCAGTGTGTGACCCGGACCTTAGATGAAGGGTTTGTGCGGGACTAGACAGCCTCTGGGGAAACATTACTGTTTACAGAGTTGAAAGCTGCTTATGCTTACACATGCTGCTCTGCTCCCTTCAAATATCCAATCTACGCTTGGGATTAAGCTATCATCTGCCCAGAGCCTGAGAGGAAGACCTCGGTGGTGGTGCAGGTTTGGTTTTGTTCAAAATCTCAGCTGAACTGAGACTGCCAGCTAAGTCGAGATTCCAGGACCGAAAGAAGTTCTCATGAATTTCACTCTAATCACGATAAGATGCTTCATGGGAAGAGGGAGTTGGGAACTGTTTGGGAAAACATTTAACCATTTTCCTAGATTTATCTGGTTGTTAAATTTTCTTGGGCTCTGCCCTCCAGGAAAATCACCGAAGCCCGATGATAATTTATGTGTGTTCCAGTTTCTCAGAAACATGGCTGTGGGGATGCATCTCCACTGAGTGAAGGGAACATGTAATTAGGTGTCTAGATACAGATGCAGTGAGTTTTAGAGGGCTCTCCTCGGAGGGGGGGGGGATACCCTGAAGGCAGGAGAATCTCTATGGGCATGCTCAGTGTAGATAGGATGGAATCCTGGAAGGGTGGGTAAATACATTATTTCAGACTTCTGGAGAAAGAAGGAGGGATAAAACATGCTAAGCAGAGAGGACACTTACCGCAGGACTCTCTTGATCGGCAATGTCCTAAATAGCCAGTTCATGGAGACTAAACATAGACTAATTGTTAGGGTTGAGAGGCAGAAAAAATGTGAAATGAGTTGTCAGGGTGCAGGTTTTTTTTTTTGTGGGATAATAAAAATGTTCTTAAATTGGACAGTAGTTAAGGCCATGTGATTTTGCTAATATATTAAAATCCAATGAATTGCAGACTACTAAAGGCTGAGCTCTGTGGTATGTAAATGAGGTCTCAACAAACCTACTACTAATAAAGACTTAATAAATTATGGACCAAAATTGATCAATGAAATAAACCCATATCTTCCTGCTTCAGCCAATTCTATGCAAGAAAAGCAGATATTCACAGCAGAGGTGAAATAGCTCCTTCATTGTTTGCTAAATTCAGTGAAGAAGGGAGCCGTGTAATGAGCCCATTAGAAAGAGATTTACATGCTTGCCGACTCGACTCATCATGTTCATATCAATAAAGACAACACAGCACTCATACAGGCCACAAAACAGGGCCATGGATGACAGCTTGGAGGACATGTGGCATCCGTGTAAAGATTAGCCATGACATAAGACCGCGGGAAAATGAACATCTCCTATGTATGTAGCAGAAGCTTGATAGAGTTTTTCTCCAATGTGACAATAATCTTTAACATTTACACAAGTTTTCCAGTAGGGAAACGATGTTCTGAAGGCAGAGCAGGCTCTGGGCTATCAATCATACGAAGCAAATTTTAAAGAATTCACTCGGCTGGAGGAAAAACGAGATCTTTTGTTTTCGTCTTTCTGTAGCAAATAATGCTACCTATGCCACCATCTAAGGTGAGGCGAATCCCTGGAGGCTCTGCAGGCCAACAGGCATGAGAAAAAGAATTACCATGTATCACTAGGTAGTTAAGAAAACATCTTCCTACTGAAAAAGCTAAAGGCACCAGGAAAGTTAAGACTCTTGAGCTATCACGGAAGCAGAGACTGCGTCCCAGGCTGCCTCTGACAGTATACTGTGAGCATCTGTCCAGAGATCGCTGAGCACAGCTTCAGTTTCAGCCCAGGGCTGTTTGTCTTCACCCCTCTGTGAAGACTGAGCCTTTCCTCTAGTCTTGCTTGCTCTTATCTTTCAGAGAAGGGACTGGAGTGAAGTTGTATGGTCTTTTTTTTTTTTTAAATCACACATATTGTAATGTAGTTAAATCTCAAAATGCATACTTGAGAAGAACTCAAGTTGCGCAAGATGGAACTGGTCAACTTTCCAGCAAGGAGTTGGGAGGGGCTCATGAGCTGAGGGGTTCTTGATAGTTGGTGGCTGCCAAGGGTGGGAGTTTAAGTTTTCTTTAAGGGTGTTGCCCCTGGTAGGTGGGTCACACACTAGTAGATGGCTTCATATTAAGTATATCGATCACACAAACTGGACTCAGAGGGTTATTAAAAAAGTGGGAGGTAGTAGATCGGGGAGGAATTGTAGGGACAAGTTTTGGAGTGAATATGATCCAAATACTATGTCTGAAATTGTCAAAAATTAGCAAAAGAGATTAAAATTGCAAAAAATTAAACTCTTAAATCTAAGTTAACAATCATCAACATAAGTTATACTTTGAAGGTGGAATAGGGTGACTTAATGAAGAAAAGGATTGATACCTGGTTTTAATTGCAAAGACAGTGTACTAAAATTAACAAGAAGGTAACTGACCCTCACCCTCACCCCCTGAGATTGACAGGAAAATGTTAAGTTGGTCAGTCAGAGTTAGCTGGACATCTGCTAAGCTCTGTGCAGAAATCAGAATGTTTCCTTTAGAAGCTGTGGTGATCTGGATGAGAATGGATCTCATTAGCTCATATGTTTTTTTTTTTGTTTGTTTGTTTTGTTTTGTTTCGAGACAGGGTTTCTCTGTGTAGCCCTGGCCGTCCTGGAACTCATTCTGTAGTCCAGGCTGGCCTCGAAATCAGAAATTTGCCTGCCTCTGCCTCCCAAGTGCTGGGATTAAAGACGTGCACCACCACGCCTGGCTTTAGCTCATATGTTTAAATGCTTGGTTCCAGTTGGTGGAACTGTTTGGGAAGGATGGGGAGGTGTGGCCTTTTTGGAGGAGGTGTGTCATTGAGGGCAGACTTTGAGGTTTTAGAAGCCCATGCCATTCTCAGCTCTTTGCCTCATGCTTGTGGCTAAGGATGTGAGCTCTCAGCTACAGTTCCAGTGCCATGTCTGTCTGCCTGCTGCCATGCTCCCCACCATAATGGTCATGTGCTAAGCCCTGGGATCCATGAGCCTCCTATTAAATGCTTTCTTCTATAAGTTTCCTTGGTTATGGTATTTTGTCATGGCCATAGAAAAGTAACTAAGACAGAAGCTATAACTTTGTCACTATAACTTTCTGTGAACCATCTGCTTGTGAGTTTTAGGTGAGTTAAACATCTTTATTGAGTTCCTAGTCTTGTTACATGTGACTAGTCACAGCTCCTCTATTAAATAGCTCTTTCTCTGAAACAGAAAAAAAGGTACCCTACGCACAGTGAAATGGAACACTACATAAAGGAAGCATGGAAAACACATTTCCTCAGCAACCACACACATCTGTGCGCCTGCTGTGGGACATGATCATGTGTGCAGAAGTTCATACCAGCAAACACTCAGACAGCATCCAAGACAGTCCCAACTTGAAAGGATCAGCACTTCTGTCCTGATCTGTCAAGCCTTGACCTTCATGTCTACAATCCATCTTCCTCTCTTCATAGGGCACCAGGAAAAGTGTTTGGATTCCCCCAGAATCCACAGGGCAGTTGTGTGGACATGATGGCAGATGACAATCTCAGTGCCCAGGAGACAGAGATGGTGTGTTCAGCGCAAGATGACTAGCTAGATTAGCCAAGTCCATGATCTCAGGTTCAAGGGAGAGACCCTGCCTTTATATATAAGCTACTGAGGAAGGTATGTGACATGAACCTCTGGCTTTCATATGCATGTGCATAAACCTGCATATACTTGTACATACAAATGTATGGCCCACACATGGGAACATTTATAT
This sequence comes from Mus pahari, assembly GCF_900095145.1. Classification (NCBI taxonomy): domain Eukaryota; kingdom Metazoa; phylum Chordata; class Mammalia; order Rodentia; family Muridae; genus Mus; species Mus pahari. Next base: position 42,405,069 of record NC_034609.1, on the reverse strand, counting down.
GCACACACAGCCCCCTCATTCACAATGCAGACATAAACCCCATGCAATGGCCCCTTGGATAAGAATGGCTCATGTTTAGAATTTCATTGTTGCTGTGAGCAACATGGTCACTGCTACCTGTCCTCCATAACTATCTTCATCTTGTGACCCTCTCTGCCACCTTCATCTCAGCATCTCACAAATCGCATGTACTTTTATCATGTCCTTCACCAGCGTGGGAGGAAGGCTTCCAAATATGTGGCTTTGGCTCTGACCCAAAGAAGCCCTGAGCTTAGCATGTGTCCATCTCACGGCTTCTTGGTCAGGGGCCAAGTCATCAGGACCATGAGAGCTTACATCCTCAAACCCTCCCTAAATGCTGTTCCATTGATATAAATGGGAAACCCATGGCTCTGCGCACTATGAACAATGATCCTCTACACTCAATAACTCAGATGTTTTTATGTCTGTGGACCACTTTGCAATTATCAAAATCTACTGTACCTCCTCGCTGCTGTTCAGACTGTCCTCTCCATCTGTACTTACCATTATAGGAAAACGACAACAGGACTCACATCACACAATGCTTTGGAAATGGCACTTTGGGATTAAGGGTTATTTTCTTGTGGACTTTAACAAGACTAAGTGCCTTTAGTCTCCCAGTGTGCAGGCATTTTAGACACAGGGGCCCTGTAGCACCATCCTTGAGCTTACCTCTTTCTTGGTGAATTTTGGTGAGTGATCATTTTTGTCATCGATCACGATGGTGGCTGTGGCTGTGCCTGTCAGTCCAACGTCCAATCCTGCCATATCTTGAGCTTCGATGATCAGTTCATACTTGGGGTTTTCCAGAGTCTACAAAGCAAGAAAGCACCAAGAAGATAGTGTTTACTTTTGAGGTACTGGTTTAGAAAACTGGCGAGCATGTTCCCTATGCCTTCTAGAGCAGGCATCCATAACTGACCGTGGATTTTAACTGATTTTGTGTGTATGTGTGTGTGTGTGTGTGTGTGCATGTGTGTTTATATATACCTTTGAAGTCACTCTAGAGTGATAGTTAGCATCTATAGACCAGAAATGGCAATCAGAATGGAGTATAATGACTTGTTTTTGTGTGTGTGTGTGGAGAACTGTATATGTTCTAGAACATTTTATGCCCTGGGTGTGGACATATATTCATGCTGAATGTCCATGCCTACATCTGTCATTTCAAGGAGCTGATCTGGACGTAGGCTAACTCCACTCCTGTGGTCAGGACAAAGATGGCTGCTTTAGGAACCCTGAGGTCCCAATATTTTAAACATATCAATATAGTAAATCTTTCTAGCAAGCACACCATGTCACTGCTCCCAAAGTACAGGTGGAAATGAATGAAGTTTAGCGTCTCTTCCGTGGTATTTCCTTTATTGCTCATTTACTATCCCAGAATACTAAATCAGGACTGTGTATTTTAATGTAAACTTGAACTGATTAAATTTACTCTAAGTGAGACTGTATGGCTAGATCTTTCAATGCATGTATTTCTTGACTACTGGGCAGACCTCCTAGGTCATGTTTATAAGAAATAAAATCTGATAGCTCTAAAGCTACAGGATTTTCATGACGTAGGAAAGCAAAATGATGACCAGGAGGAATTCAATCCGGATGGTGTCACAGAAGCCAGAGACCTCAAACCAGACCAATGAATCATGGCAATAAATATTCGAAAGGGAAGAAGTGTGGACCAAGGGATGTTCTACTGGATACAGTGACACATTACAGCTTCCATGATATGTGTTCTATGCTTTGCTTGTTTGTTTGTGTGTTTTTGTTTTGTGGGGGAGGTTGCAAGTTTGAGAAGTAGGTATGTGGGGAAGGGACGGGGAGATAAGTGGGACCGTGGTACATGCTGGGAAACTCACAAGGAATCAAGAAAAAGTTTTAACAAAAAAGCTGATGGTTCTTTTTGAAAGCTGCCTTGAGTCAGCTTAGGTCCACATGCAGAATCAAAATCAACCAACCAAAATATGACTGATGTCTGCTAGTCTTGATGCCTCCCTCTCCCGACCAACTCTGCTAAGCTACCTCTCTCCCAACTAGGTATTTAGACTAGAAAATGACTAAGAGGCAGCCGAGCTTGCCTAGTGACCTGCAGACGCAACAAGGTCACGGGCCTGGTGAGCTTTAAAATACAGAGTGTTTATTTCACAACACATAGAGAGGAAGCCATATGTGGCTTTTGCTGAGAAAAAGGGTAAGCAACAGAGGGAAAGATAAGACCTAGTTGGCATGTAAGATGGCGCCCTCCTGATCATGGAGTAAGAGGCAAAGGAGGAGGGTCTTGCTTTAGGTGTGAAAACGGTTCTCCATGTTCAGTCAGAGCCTGACATTCCAGGAGCTTTGGGGGTTCATAAGATAAGCTGCCTTGCTTTCGCTACCAACTCTCCAATGTTATTATAAAGCCAGGGTTCACATTTCTTGCAGTATTGAAACGTTCAAAACAACTAGCCATCCGGCTAGGATCCTGAGATGGAGCGTGCGGGGCTGGCTGTATGTAAATCACCCTTACAGGGCTGCCGGTGTCGACCCCTGGACACCTGTTTTCTGGCAAGCCTGCTACATACAGTGCTCCCTTTGGAAATACATCAACCACCTATCTCCGTCCATTGGCTGAGGACTTGGTTCGCCTTTCCTTGTCTTCTATAACGAGAATTTCGAGAATCATCCTTGATCAGAGAGACCAGTGAGCCCACCCAACCCAAGGGTGTGTTGGCCAGGGTTGACTGTGTTGGGCTATGGGACAGTACCTGTATCCCTGCGGTGACAACTCGCTAGCATCAGCTGGAAGAGCAAGGTGAGCCATCTCACACCACAGCAGGGCTGGGACAGGTGCCCCAGGGATGAAGCCAAGCAGAATGGCTCTGTGGATGTTGCACATTGTACACTGGAGAAAATGATGACGGTCCAGAGCCAGCCTGCCTGAGCATCCCTCAGCGGATAAAGACATTCACTTTCCTCATTGGCTTCAACCATTTTGGATTGATATTTCTTAATCGCTTACTGAGAGAGTCCAAGTGAGGCCACTTTCAATGACAAAAATAAAAGTGTTTATAATTGCAGGCACAGCCCTGCCAGTATGATGGCCTCCAGAACTGGGCTTTGTGTCAACCAGTGACTATGAGGCACCAAAAGAAGCAAGAAGCAAGGCAGCACTGGGGACATCCTAATTCTTCTCAGAACCATGGACCCACATAGGAAGTGTGTATGTGTGTGTATGTAAGTGTATGTGTCAGTGTGTGTATGTGTGTGCATGCATATGTGCATGTGTGTGTATGTGTGCATGTCTGTTTATGTGCATGTGAGTGTATGTGTGTGCAAATATGTTTGTGTGTGCATGTGTGTGTATTTGTGTGTCTTTGTTCATGTGTATGTGTGTGGTACCTGTGAGTGGGTGTACATTCATGTATATGTGTCTACATGGCTATGTGTGTGCATGAATGGGCATTGCATGTGTATGAGTGCATGTGTGAGTGTGTGCATGTGTGTTTATGTTCATGTGAGTGCATGAGTGTATGTGTGTGCATGTGAGTATGTATGTGGTGTGTGTGCATGTGTGTATATGGGTATGTGTGTGGGTATACATGTTCATGTATGTGTGTCTTTGCGTGCATGTCTCATGTGTGTTCATCTGTGTTCTTGAGCATGATTGAGTGTGTGTGCATTTGAAGAGACCAGAGGAAGACTTTGGGTGCTCTGTTCTATCACTCTCTGTCTTATCCCTTTGAGACAGGGTCTCTTACTGTGCCTGGAGGGCAGCCAGCAAGCCCCAGCAGCCTCTCAGCACTGGGATGTCAGTGCACCTGCGGCCATAGAAAGCTTTGTGTGTGGGTGCTGGGATCCAAACCCATGACCGAGGTCTGAGAAGCAAGAGCTCCCGCCTACTGAGCCACTGTCCCTCCAGACCCTCAGATGCTCTTAATGGGCTGTGCCTTGTTAAGAGCTGCCAACTCTAGGTGTATTAAGGCTCAGTTAGATGGCTTGGTGACTCCCAGGCAAGTCACGGCCATGACCCCGAGGGGGCACTAACATGCTCTTGTGACAGTGTTACACAGGCACTTCCACTCTAGCTCCATTAAGGACTGAAGGTCCCAAGCTTTCTTAACTGCTCAGTGTGAGTGGTGTCGGGAGGTGGCACCTACTGTGCAGGGGCCAAACGGAGGTCAAGTGCTACAGGAAAACATCAGGCTACCTTATGTGGATTTCCATCATCAATAACATGGGTCACGGTGTTGTTTTCTTTTAATGCCAACAATCTTCACAATCCTTCTTGGGTGTTTCTAGAAGTTCCAGCCACAAGGCTCAACATTCCAAGGCCAATTTCTTATATGTCACCATTCCTTTTGCAATAAAACATTGTACTCATTTTGTGTGTGCCTGTGTATGTATGTATCTCCATGTACCATGTGTGAGGAGGTCAGCTCAGCTAATTTTTCCACAGGTTGAGGTGGGTTTCTCACTAACCTAGGGTTTGCCAGTGAACCCCAGGGCTCTTCTATTATCTTTCCCCTGTCTCTGCCCCTTTAGCACTGCTTGCAAGGAAAAGGCTTTCCTGAGCCACCTCTCCAGTCCTGTACACAGTTTTGAAGGCCTTCAAAGACTGAATAAAGAGTCAAGTTGATTATATTCCCCCAGTGTGCAAGAGAACATGGCAAATTTAATGCTGTGCACCACCAGAGTTCTTGAACATTTTTAGAATTTGTGTTGAACATGATCATGTGTGCAGTGTAGTATCTACTCTTGTCAGGTCTCCTCACAGCGTTGGCTGCTGACATCAGCGGACATCTTTGTTCAGGAAACTGTGTCTACCTTCTGGCTCAGTTTCTGCTTTTGATTCTCATTGGATGGCATATCCCAAGATGTGGAATTACTGGGCTAAAGGATATGAATATTGCAAATGTGTGTGCTTGTGTGTGTGTGTGTGTGCACCCGTTCACATGTGTATTTTCATGCACATCTGTGTGTCCATGCACATGTGTGTGGAGACCAGAGATTGATATTTATGGCTCTCCATCTTATTTATTGAGGCAGCATCTTTCCCTGAACCTGGAGTATATTGACATTTCTAGTTTATTTATTTATGTAGCTTGCTCCAGGAATCCTGTTTTCACTCCAGGGGTGCTGGGTTTACAGGTGTGCCACCATGCCTGCCTGGCTGTTACCTGGGAGCCACCTCCCACCCTTAGGCTCTTTCTCTATCTCACTCCCACTGTTTATGCAGAAGCTCTCCACTGCTCATATCAGCCCTGTCAGGACTGTAAGGGTGACCCAAGAATGTCCCATCCCTAAAGCACTACCCTGACCTTGCCTGCGCACAAGACCCAAGTTAGGCTACTTGAAATTTCAAGTTCAATCAGGAGTATGCTTCTCTTGGAATACCCCGGGAAAGGCAGCTCTTTTCCTGTTGAACTTGGAGGTGGTAGGACCCAGTATGGACATGTCATGTCCATCTGCATCTGACCAGGTAAAGTCTACCTGAACAGGAAGGTAGTGCAGAGTCAGAACCAGGGGTAGAAACACAGATCTCTCTCTCTCTCTCTCTCTCTCTCTCTCTCTCTCTCTCTCTCTCTCTCTCTCTCTTCTCTCCTTTCTCCCCCCCCCCTCTCCCCTTCCCTTTTCTCTTCCTCCTCCTTCTCCTCTTCCCCCTCTTCCCCCTCTTCTTCTTCTTCCTCTTATACAATACATCCTGGCTGCATCCTCCACTCCCCTCCATTCCCTCTGCCTACCCCCAGACCCATTGTTCCTTTGTTCCCCTTCAAAAAGAGCAGTCCTCCCAGTGATGCCAATTAAATATGAAATAGCAAGATGCCATTAAGACTAGGCACAAGCCCAACCACATCAAGGCAGGTGAGGTGACCCAGTAGGAGGAAAAGGGTCTCAAGAGCAGGGAAAAGAGTCAGAGACATCCCTGTTCCCACCATCAGGAGTCCCATAGACACCCCAAGCTAAACAGCTCCAGCACGGATGCAGAAGACCCAGCCCAGACCCATGCCACTTGGCTCTGTGATGGCCCCTGCTGAGACAGCTCCTTTAATACTGTCTGAACTCTTGGCAGCCATCCTTGAAGCCGATTGACCTCTCAGACTCTGTGGGCCCTGTGAATGAATGAATGAATGAATGAATGAATGTCTCCTTTCCTCAAGATGCTTGACTCAGAGGTTCTGTGAGGAGCAATGAGGCAGTTTTGACCAATATTGCCTCTAATGGTGTGATCAATCATCTGGTGGCTACACAGAAGCATGAGAGCTGTCAGCCCCCACAGAGTCACCATAGGCTCTTCCTGACAGCATCCCAATCAGTTCACAAATGTAGTTTAAAAAAATCTCCCCTGCAGAAAATACTACTCTTTTCTCCACAGACTGTTATTCTGATCTCATTTCCTTGGTATATTTGGTGTATGTGTCCATTTAATTGGTAGTTAATGAACACCCACTGTAAATGCCATGCCCTGTCCTACAGACTGGAAGAAATGGGAATACAGGATTTCTACCACCTCGTGTGTGTGTGTGTGTGTGTGTGTGTGTGTGTGTGTACATGTACTTATAGAGGCCAGAGGTCAATCTTGTGTATCACTGTTTAGGTACTATCTACTCTGTTTATTTTGAAAAACATTTTAATTCTACTTCTAACTATGTGTCTGCGTGGGAATATGTACACGTGAATGCAGGTTCCTTTGCATGCCTGCTGATGACACTGGGTGCCCTGGAGTATCAGGTGGTAGCCGTGAGCTGCCATGTGGGTGCTAGGAACCAAACTCAGGTCCTCTAGAAGAGCAGCAAATGCTTTTAACCACTAAGCCAGCTCTCTGGCCTTCATCTTGATTTGAGACTGGGCCTCTCACTGGGGGCTGAGGCTCACTGGCCAGGAGTCCCAGGGATCCACCTGTTTCCTCCCACAGCACTGTGGTTATGGTGTGCACTACCTGCCTGGATGTTCATGTGGGTCTTGGGGGAATGGAACTCAAATCCTCAGGCTTGGAAAGAACTCAGCGGACTGAGCCATCCTCCAGGGGCAAGATCCCCCTCTCTAAAGAGCTCACAGGTCAAGGGTGAGGAGGCTGTGTTCACACACGATGTAGCAGAGTATCATCAGTGCAGAGATGAGCTGAGTGTGAATCTGAGGAAAGCGGACGAAGGGCATACCAGCCTTATTCTTGTTGCCTAAGTAACTGTATGAATAATTCTAAAAAAATAAAAATGAATCAGTCAATTTCCAACTCCCGAAGTAAATACAACTTTATGGCTGTAATGGGAAATGGATTGATTAGGGCGGTAGGAAATCAATCAGAGTATGAAGTAGATGAATTGTAGAGGTTGGATGAGCTGTTCCAAAAGTCTCAATTTTTTTCTGGCAAACTTACAGCTTACACTGACTTAAGTTTTTATTGCTAAAGTCCTGAGCAATCATCGTAAGAGACTAAGACCGGGCAGCCATTTTGAAAGTGGGAAGAGAGGAACCTTCTTCTCCCTCACTCATCCACAAGTCCTCAAACAATAAAAACAGGCAGATGTGGGACACCCCTCCAATCCCCACATACACACACATACGTATGCAAACACACAGACATGTGCATGCACGCACACACTTTGTCTGTCTGTCTCTGTCTCTCCTTCTCTGTCTCTCTGTCTCAGTCTCTCTGTCTCTGTCTCTGTCTCTCTTTCAGTTTTTTGAAGCACAAATCCTGTGCAGTCCACCTTGTAAGGTAAGTCCTTCAAAATTAACCTACCTGGCTCCCGTCAGCAAGCCAATTGCTTCTATGTTTTCACTGTGGAAATAGCAACCCGTGAACCCGATTCTGGACAGTCAGATTCTGGGAGGACTGAAGAGCCACAGGGAGAGAGTATAGGAAATGCCCACAGTTCTCCAGCAGCTCCTAGCCCCCCTCTCCGCCCCCCCCCCCCCCCCCCCCCGCCGTGCAGGGTGCTGCCTTCTCAGGCATTTGGAGAAGCACCATCATGGCTGGAAAGACACAAGCCTGGCTGCCCCTAAACTTCAGCTCTTCTTTCCTTGTGTAACACACCCTAGTCTTTATTCAAGATGTTCTTTTGGGAGCAGAAGCAGCCAGCATCAGTTTCTCTTGCTAGCAACCAAAGGCGCCTGTGGCGAAGGTGAAGCCATGGGTCTACCTCCTGCTTCCTCAGACTGGGAGAGCTGACTCTAGACTGTACTCTCTGGGTCACCTGATCAGACGAACACACATGACTGATGCTTGTCAACGGGATGAAGTGGTACCCTTGATGTGGCTCTGGAACCTTCTACCTAACCCCCTGTATTCCATGTCGTCTGCAGCAGGGACCCTACATCTGTGACTGGCTGTGTGGACAGAGCCCTCAGCTATCAGGTTTCAGAGCATGGACGGAGTCTAAGCCATCATTTAGGACAAAAGCCATTTATCTGCTTCTAGCAACATGAGTAGTTTCCTGTTTGTTGACTCATGTGTGCACCAGTTCATGTGTGCATGTGTGTGCAGATGTGCCTGCAAGTGTATGCAGAAATCAGTTGATGCAGGGAGTATTCTTCAATTGCTCTCTACCTGACTCTGAAACGAGATCTCTCACTGAGCCTGGAGCTCGCTGCTTCAGCCAGACTGGATGCTGAGCATGCTCCAGAGACCCTCCTATGTCCATCTGCCTGGCACTGGGGTAACAGGCGCACACCACCAAACCCAGCATTTCTGTGGACCCTGGGGATTAAATTCGGGTCCCCATGCTTGCACAGAAAACAGTTTGCTGATTGAGCCATCTCCCCAACCTGTCTCACTTTATTCTAACTCCCTGTTGGCTATTTCCCTAAGTGCATGACTAAGGTCTCCCAGGCAAGGACCATACCTCTGGTCCCAGCACCTAGCCAGTACTCAGCACACAAGGTAAGCTTTGTATCACTGTTTTTGATAATGAAGATGTAATGCTGTGTCCTGACCACATTGTATCTCAAAGGGTTCGCTGTCCCAGCTTCCTTTCCACACCAAGGCTGTCTGTTCTTGGGGATGGCTCCTACTTCAGGGAGCTGGGGTTTCATCTTGCCTGAGCAATACATAGTGCCAGTCTGGGAGAATGAAATTGGCTGTCGTGACTTTATTTGAAGTGGTCTGATCTGCGAGACGCAGCTAAGAGAGTCAGGTTGCTCGCCTGGCTTGAGTTCCACAGCCGCGCATGCCTGCTACATCTGGGGTCTCTCCCGGGAGTCTCCCAGTTGCTGTTGTGAGATATCTCAGCAACAGAGGGAGACAGTCTATCTGCAGCAAAAGGCCTCCAGTGAGTCTCTGCTGACATGGGCTAGGTTCACTGATCACGCTGATTTGAAAACCAAACGTTTCATCTTGAGGAAAGAATCAAGCCGCGCCATTAAATACGGCAGCTAATCAATCACGGGGCCCCTGATGTTTTACATGGCGACGATGACTTCCACACAAGCCTGCATTTAATGGAACATTTATCACTAATAACAAGCATAATGGTAGCTGTGGGGGGGAAATCAAGGAATCGATGTCACCCGGAGGAAGTTTTCACCATCGCCCGGCACAGCCCCCATCCTCCTCCTGCCTCGTCCCCACCATCTCTCCTTATGTTTGTGCGGAGACTTACTTCTCTGCTAGGTTCGTCTGCCTTCTCTTACTTTTGAGCATGGCATCTCTACTCCCTCCAGGCTAATTAATTCCTGATCATTTGCTGATGTTCATTACTCTGTGCTGTAGTCTTCCTGAAAGGCAGGGGCCCGAGTGCTGAGCAGAGCTGGCGGGCACTTAAGGGAGGAGACTGCGTTCAACCAGCGATCATTCCCTCTGATCCACTGGGCTGTGAGGTAATAGGTGTCCATATGGCTTTTTCATACATCCTTCTTAACTTTCTTCCCAGCCCCACCCTCCACTTCCCCAATCCTCCCACCAAGTGCAGCTGAGCAATCTCAAGCCAAGCCACGTACAGTCCCATCACCTCCCTTTCCTCCCTGGTCAATGGGACAGTATTACGACTTACTGGGTAGGCGAGGATTACAAGAGGCCTAAGTGCTAAGTATAGAGTCTGTATGTGCCAATGACCAGTAGAGCGGGTATCAATGATATTCTCATTTTCTGTGACTTGAAATGCTAGACAGAAGCCACCTGAGGGAGAAAGGACTTATTCTGATGTATGGTCAGAGGGTACAGGCGTAGGTGTGGGGTCGCCTCCTGTCCACGGCAGCAGGAGTCTGCCGCGATGTGTTGTATCTTGGTGGATCGGGATGCAGAGAGGTCTGGCTGGAACCAGAAGCAGAATATCACCTTCAAGGATTGATCTCCACTTCCTGTAGCTAGGCTCCGCCTCCTCATGGTTCTGTGACCTCCCCCAAACAGTACCATGAGTTGGGGACCGAGATTTCAAACACCTCACCTTTAAACCCCTCCGGGCCGGCTACACTCGCTCAGTGGACTCGCACAACATCTTCTGAAAAGATGGCGCAAAGCTGAGGCCGATGGCCACTGAGCGAGGTCGGACGTGGATCCTTCCTGGCTCAAACCTCCTGATGGGACAGCAGCTCCTGGACCAACCCATTGGGTGTGACTCAGCATGAGCCTAGTAAACACAGTTCACGGTCCAGTAGCACCCAGGTTCCTGGACACAGGACACCATGAAGTCAGCAATGTCTATGGGTTTGAGTGACTATGTTCTGGGGTCGCTGGTTGTGTCGTTTCTCTCTCACTATGTTGTGATGCTCTTATGGGATGCTTACTTGTTTATGTTTACCTTGACCCTAACAAGTGAATTCCACTAGATTAAGGGCCGTGTCTCATTTGGAGTCAGCTGATGGGGACCACATGCTTTTTAGAAGCGAATAAGTCATCCAGAGCAGCTTATCTGTTTAATTACACTACAGTTTTGCCAGAGGATGAAGCTCCATTTATAGTGTGCTTCTGTAGAATGGAGGAGACCACGGTGTGGTGGTAACAATCTGATGTCAGGATTTAGGAGGTGGGGTCAGGAGGAAGTTCAAGGCCACCCTCCTTGGCTACACAGTGAGTTTGAGGCTGGTCTAGGATCCATAAGACATCATCAAAACAAACAAATGACTACAGCCCTCCTGATTGGTCATGCTAGTTTGAATGAATGTTTGAATGCTCTATCCAAAACTGGTCTAATCTTCTACACAGGTGGAAAGAGACACTCAGTTAACCAAGGCGGACTGTCAGAATGGGCCCCAGCGTGCATATTCTCCACAGAAAGTCAAAGAAAGGGCTGAGGCTGGGGCCCAGTGGTTGGGCATTTGCCTAGTATTCATGAAGTCTTGGATTGGGACACCAGCAAAGTAAAATCAGTAGGAAAGTACATAAACAGATACATAAGTAAATATATGGGTAAATAGAGTCAAGGAGAGTTATAAGGAGAACTGTTAAGTATTTAAAGGTTTCTTTCTTTCTTACTTTTATGTATATGTGCATGAGCCTGCATGAGTTTATGAGCACCACTCACAGGAGCCTGTGGAGGTGGGAGAAAGGCATCAGGTCTCTTGCAGTTGGCATTATGGGTAGTCGTGAGCGCCCCAGCGTGGGTGCTGTGAACCAACCCCAGGTTGTCTGCAAAAGCAATAAGTGCTCTTAACTGCGGAGCCATCTCTCTGGCCACAACTGTCCAGTGTTTCAGGTATCTCCATTGAGAACCATTAACAGCTCTACCATAATCCCTTTATCTACTTATGCACCTGCTTTGCCTGGACAGGCAGGGGTCAATCAATGCAAAGCTTCCTGTACCAGGCATTGCAAGTGGGAACTATATATATATATTTTTTCCTGGGCTGGCTGCTCCCAGTGCCTGCTCTGTAAATATCACAATGGACTGGCAGAGGTATTATCTGTAGCAGAAAAAGTTGCTGTCTGTCTGGGCTTTGATTTATCCACTTGGACTGCGGAAGGCTGGGAACGGGCTGTCTCTAAATCCAGTAGGTCCCCAATGTGTTTCCTTATAAAATGTGACTTATTTCCTGCTGCAGTGGGTGAGTGAGGGCCTTCCCACCCCGGGCAGGAAAGGCTTGAGCTTGCCTTGTGTTTGTCTTTAGGCTTTCTGGTGCTAATATCCACATTTATATCTGGTTGTCACCTGCGGCTTCTTCATTCCTGGCTGGGGCTTTGTGGCTAAGCAGGCCAAGCTCATTTCCCCAGATTTAGTGGTCACAGACGATGCCGGCAGGGATGGGGAAGCAGCGAGGGAAATAAACACAGCTCATAGACATACAAGGGTGGAATCACCCAAGTGATGGATTTGAGGTTGAGGGACACCAGAAGCAGATCAAACACTTCTGTACAAAGCACACTCCTGACACTAGTGATGAGTGTAAAGTCAACAGCCCACTAATGGCATTCACAGTGTACCTGGGAAAATCGGGTCCTGCAGACAGCAGGCGGAAGCACATGCGACATTCAGTTTGGCTGCATAGAAACCTTTATCCAGTGTCCACTGTTTACAAGTAGCTCTTCTGGGATACGATAAAGGTCTCAGACCTGCCTTTGGTGCTTTCTTGATTGGAGAACAAGGATCAGAAAGACACCATGTGAAGACTGACAGATGGTATCAGAAAGGTGCTCATTAGAATCTGAGTAGAGGGGATGGAATATGGGGTGAGATCTACAGAGCCTATTTAGTTCAGAGCGCATTAGCTGAGCCCATATTGTCAGCCAGATACTGTATTAGACAGTAGAGATGGGTACCAGGAGCCAAGTTGGTGTGGGGAACAGCACCCAGATGCATTCGGTGGCATGAGACTCTGGAGACATCAAGTAGAGGGCACTGAACCCAGACACGGTATGTAGAGAGCTGGCATGTGAGGAGGCACTATCAGGATGGCAGTGTCTTCGGTCTGGGATTGGAAATGGGGGTCTGTTCCTATTGAGACAGTGGGAGGACTATAAACCTCAAAGATGCTTTAAACTCAGCCAGTCCATCTGTTTTGGACATGGGACAGGAGGTGAATAAAATATGCTCTCTATCCCTTTAAGGAGATGGAGATATGGCAGGGGATAAGGCAGAAATCAGAAATAAGAGCTTTTCCTCCTACTCCCTACCCCCAACCCAAGGTCATGGGCATCTGAGGGCCCTGCAGGTACAGGTGCAGAAAGCTGAAGTCAGGGCTCAGAGGGCCTTGGCTGTGATGGATGGACACCTGATGGAATGGATGGAAACTTGATAGAATCCAGAATCACCTAGGAGACACCCCTCCGGGCTTATTTTCGAGGGAGTTTCTAGACTGGGTACACTGAGGTGGGAAGGCCCATCCTAGCTGTGGAGAGCACCACTGTTCCTTGGGCTGGAGTTCTGGACTGGATTAAAAAAGGAGCAAGCAAGCCGATGACCAGCAGTATCTACCTCGCTTTGCCTCCTGGGTGTGAACGTAGTGTAACCCTTGCCTCCCGCTCTTGCTGCCATGGCTTCCCCACTGTGACAGACTGTTTCATGCGCCCACGAGTCAGAACAAACACTTCAGCCTATAGGTGGCCTCTGCCTGGTGTTTTTGTCACGAGAACGAGGAGGGTAGCTATGTCATAGATTCACTACGGCATCCGGCCAACATCAGGTGGGAGCTGGGCCTGGAGGGATGGGTGTGAGTAGAGAGAATTCACAGAAGGACCAATGGCCAGGGATGGATCTGGGCATCTGAACTGAAATGGAGCCTGGCTGTGTGAGGCGAGCAGACACAGACCTCAGCGACCACATGGTAGGGCCTGACCTTCCCAGGGTGGGAGCGGATACAGGGGATACTGGGGCATAGGGAACACAGTGGGAGCAGGGGACTGGACAATGTGTGGCTCATGAGGAGATGAGCATACTGGAGTGTCTCTTGAGTTCGTCTGATGAGATGAGGAACAAAGGCTCCCAATGTAGCAGAAAGGACAGTGGTCACACTCGCTGCTTCATCTCCACAATTTTGCTACTTTCTCCATGCACGACTGACTGGGTGACTTCACTCTGCTTCCAGGCTATTGGTTCTGACTTGTCAGAGTCATTTTCTCAGTGACACATGGGAGCATAGAGGGCCCTCCCCACCAGTTAGCAATCATGATCCAGGCTTCAGGGTGGGGTTGGGGTCCTGTATCCTAAGGAGAGTCTTGGAGTTGCAGTTGCTGAGCTGGGGTCACACCTTGATGGATGCTGTGCTCAGCTGTCATGTGACCTGTGCTCAATTGTCACATGGGTATGTGAAGGGCAGTATGTTTCTTGCATATGTTAACTTATATTCACCTATTTATTAACTAATTTTTTTGTATGCATGAGCATATTCTGGTGTTCATGGGCATGTAGGTGTGCAGGCACTCTCACATGAGTGTCTGCATGCATGTGAAGGCCAGAGGTCATATCTCAGGAGTTGTTCTTCAGGTGCCGTCCACCTTGTTCTTTGAGACAGTCTCTAACCGGCACCCAGAGCTACGCTGGCTGGTCAGGGAGCCTCCAGTCTGCCTCTCTAGCACCCAGCCTACAAGTGTGCTCACCAGAACTCCCAGCCTTTAAAGTGGGTGCTAAGGTCCACCTGGGGGTCCTCACACTTACAGGATAAGCGCCTTGCTGACCCAGCCATCTCTGTAGCCCTCGCCTGTTTATGACTCGAAGCAAGGGAAAATGAAAAAAAAAAAAAAAAACAAAAAACAAAAAAAACCCAAAAACCCAATTTCCAAGGACTTTTGGGAAGTTCTTGGCTCTTCTTCCTCAGGCCATCAGCTCCAGGTGGTATCACAGTCTAGCCTCTGAAACTCCCTTCCTGCCTCATACCACACTGGCCACCAAGGGTTCCGGCGTTTTCTCCTGGCCTCCTTGTCTTCCCTCGACCACTCCTCTAGACGATCAAAGACGGTGGCCCCCATCCGAGTGAATATGCCGCTTTCTCCTAAATCACGTGCCATTCCATGCCAGCCAGCGTGGGCCATCCAAAGCTCCACCTGCCCACAGGGCCATTCGTACAAGACCCAAAGGCTCATGCATCAAACACAGGCTCAGCAGGCTTTGCCCCCCTCTTGCTTCCCCTCAGCCAGAGTTGCCCTCCAGCACTCTAGGGCCACGTGTACTTCTTCCAGCCCCAGGAGTTCTTATCTCTCTTCACCTCTGTTCACACATGTCCTCTGACCTTCCTGTGCGGCCTCCACACCCCTTGAGGAAACCGCTACAGGTCCTCTTAAGTGTGGCTTCAATGTCCCCTGCATCAGCAGGACCCCCTTCTCTTCCCAGAGTCACTATTCGTGGCCACCGCGTGGTGGGGACATTTCCTCTTGTCTAACTTCCCGATACATCCTCTATGCAGCCCTGTCCTGCACTGTGTGGCACTCAGGGTGGGTTCAGGTATCAAGCACAATAGAGTGTGTGTGTGTGTGTGTGTGTGTGTGTGTGTGTGTGTGTGTGTGTGGTCTCTGAAAGCATTTGGACTCTCGGCCATGTCTCCTTTAATCTGAAATGAAAAGTTTCAGTTTTTTTTTAATTATCACATCACAGTTGGGCATGTTTCTGGGGTATGATGTGATAATTTGATTCATGTGAAAATGCACATAGCAGTCAAACCAAGGCAAGTAGTTTTCCATCTCCTCAGACATTGGCCTTTTTTTAAAAAAAAAAAATTGGGAGCTACAGATGCATGTCTTTGGGTTATTTTGAAATATGTTATATACATTTCTGTACATTAAGGCAACTAAACTGTGCAGAGGGCTGGTAGAATTTCTTTTACTTACTTGAATTTTGGCACCTGTTACTAAGTCTTTCTCAAACTATCTTCTCCTCCTGAAGGTACGCCTACCTCATCCCTCATCCCTGGAGACAGTGACTGGCTCCTTGACGTGGCAAAATGACTCTAGTAAGAGCCAGGGGATGGGAAAGGCTCTTTGAAAGTGGAATGTCCACCCCCCCCCCCAGGCTCATGTGTGGCTCACTGGTGATGCTGTTTGGGACAATTGTGAAAACCTTAAGGGTGGGGCTTAACTGGGGGAGGTGGGTCACTTGGGGTGGACCTTGAGGTTTTATTTTAGTCTGGCCCTACTTCCTGTCTGCTCTCTGTGGACACAGTATGGCTGGCTACCTCACGTTCAGGCTGCTACACTTTCCTCTTCATGGTGGACTGTATCCCCTCAAACTGTGAGCAGGTGCAATCCTTTCTGTTCTTTTTTATTATTATTATTATTAGATATTTTCTTTATTTACATTTCAAATGTTATCCTCTTTCTTGGTTTTTCCTCTGAAAACCCCCTATCCCATTCCCCAACCCCACTCCCACTTCCCTGTCCTGGTATTACCCCACACTGGGGCATCGAGACTTCTCAGGACCAAGGGTCTCTCCTCCCATTGATGTCCAATGAGGCCATCCTCTGCTACATGTGCAGCCATGGGTCCCTACATATGTACTCTTTGGTTGTTGTTGGGTTAATATCTGGGAGCTCTGCGGGGTACTGGTTAGTTCATATTGCTGTTCCTCCTATGGGGCTGCAAACCCCTTCAGCTCATTCAGCTCCTTTGGGCCTTTCTCTAGCTCCTCCATTGGGGACCTTGTGCTCAGTCCAATGGTTGGCTGTGAACATCCACCTCTGTATTTGTCAGGCACTGGCAGAGCCTCTCAGGAGACAGCCCTATCAGGCTCCTGTCAGCAAGCACTTGTTGGCATCACCGCAATAATGTCTGGGTTTGGTGATTGTATATGGGATGGAACCCCAGCAGATAATTGCCCACAGTAGTGAGAAAGAATCAACGCAGGGAGAAGGCCCACATCTGCCTGAATGGCAGGACCCTGGTAAGAGATAGGAAGAGATGGAGGGCAGCAGGCAGCAGGTCTGGGGATGGTGCCCTGCTGCTCTGAGGTGAAGGAAGAAGCCACGTAGCATGAGATATAGGAGGCCCCCAGAACAATCAATGCAATACATCTCCCCCTGGGGTTTTTATAAGAACGCACTCCGAGACACCTTGAGTTTGGCTTAGCAGCACCTAGCGTTTAGTTCAGTGAGGCTCATCTTAGACTTATGACTTCTGGGCAGTGAGGTAATAAACTGTTTTGTCTTCAATAGCTCTCTCTGGGGTGAGGAGATTTCAGGAGGCAGACACTGGAAACTGCTGTGCCCTCCTTGGAGGGAGGTAAAGTCACAGGGATTCCTGCAGGGCCATGGTGCCCACCAGCACCCAGTCTTCCATGGGGTCAGCCTTGCCAGGTTGCCCTCTTCACTGCCTTCTCTCCTTCCCATGGAAAATGTTTTCTTCTCAGTCTTTTGAGGTGTAGTCAGCCAGATATTTCCTAAAGAATCTGTCTGCAGGAGATGGGTGTGTCCCTCCCCCATTTACGGTGTGGTAACTATCAAGACCCCTGACTGCAGCAAGGCTGTACCAGTCTCCCTCTATTAATCTATTCTAGTCCCTGGGGAAGTCAAGGACCTGCCTCCAACTCCCCGTAGCCAGATCCCCTGTGCCTGGTTCCTAGACAGTGATGTCTCAGGACACTGCCTTGACATGGATAATGGACAGGGTACAGCCCTTGGAGATAAGTTGGCCAGATCCTATACCTACAGGGGACAATTCCTGTCTCAAGCTAAGCCCAGTGTCTGGCACTCCCCCCTTTGAAGAATGGCCAACATATGAATCAATGAAGGAATGTTTATGTGGCCACCACGTAGCCAACCTGACCTCAGGGTGCAGTTCCAGGCTGCTGAGGTCACCGGGTCACAGGTATCATCCGGGCAATGTTGTGGAAAGGCACTGAGAAGTTGCTTCTGGGGTCAGAGAGATGGCTCGGTGGCTAAGAGCACATATTACTCTTTAGTGGATGGTTTCCAGCACCCAAGTCAGGAGACTCACAACTGCTTGTGATCCCAGCTGGGCTTCTGCTGGTCTCTGCAGGTACCCAGGTATCCAGGTACTCATGTGCCCAGATATGTTTACATGCACACACACACACACACACACACACACACACACACACACACACACACACAGAGGGGGGTGGGGAAGGGGAGGGGAGGGGGAGAGGGAGAGAGAAAAAGAGAGAGAGAACAGAACCCAACTGAACAGAAGACAGTGTTGAAAGACCCCTGCTCAGAAGAGCTCCAGCAAAACCAGCTCAAAGACAGGCTTCAGGGGTCCCTGGTGGGGAAAATGCCTTTGCCACTGAGTAAATTCAGAACACCCCTGTTCCTGTCATTTGCCAGGCACGGTGTGAGAGCAGACAGCTTTCCATGGGCTTCAATTTATTACCATCTAAAATGTCATTCTCTATATGGGTAATAAAAGATAATACATTTTATGGAGGCTCCTTATGTTAAGGGTTTAGAATATCTGTTATCAAGTCATCTGCTGAGACTCTAAATGGATCTTTCTAGGTTATACCTAACCACAAGGTGGGCATTCTCCTCTTTCCTCTCCCCCAAATCGGGTTCAGTGACTAGGGAGACACACCGTGTTTGCTGATCACAAAGCAGAAGGCTACACTTGGCGATACACGTTCCAAATTGCTTTCTGCCGCATCATCGGCTTCGCAAAGTTACACACTGGTCAAAACGTCCAGAAAATTCAATTACGGCCTCTCAATGACAAAAAGCACAGGGACCCACAGAGAGTTAAAAGGAGGTTTCTAAAATTAGGTTCTAAATGCCTGCAACTTGAAGCAATTTCTGTTTTATGACCTTGGCCGAGCATCAGGGCTCTGTCTGTTAATGGCCCCTGCCCATTAATTTCGGGTGCTTAATCAGTACGGCATTCGAACACACAATGCGCAACCAGCTCTGTGCTTCCGGCAGTTTGTCTCGGCTGCTGCTTTTAAAAGCCTGGCCCCATGTAGATGTGACTTCTCATGGCAGCTAGCACCCAGGGTTATGCTATGTGTATGTATGTGTGCTTACACACATGTGTGTGCATGTGCATGTGTGCGTGTACACACACATATGTTAAGATCATCGATGGAGGTCAGAGACAGATATCAGGTGTCTTCTCCAGCTGCTCTCCATCTTATTTTGTGTATATGTATATGTATATGTGTGTGTATGTATGTATTGCGTATGTGTTTGTGTGTAAGTATGAGTGTGTATATACATTAGTGTATTTGTGTGCATATGTATGTCTGTGTGGGTATGAATGTGTATGTGCGTGTGTGAACACACGTGTGTGTATGTGTATGTATGTGTATGCATGTATGTGTGTATGTATGTGTTTGTGTGTAAGTGTGAGTGTATATATGTGTATATACATGTGTGTATTTGTGTGCATATGTATATCTGTGCGTGTATGAGTGTGTATGTGTGTGAGTGTGTGTGTGTATGTGTGTGTGTGTGTGTATGTGTGTGAACTTAGGTCTTCCTTCATGGGAGACAAGCAATTTACTGACTTAGTCAAATGCACTTTCTTGCAGAGCTTCCTTTAGTTCAGCCACTGCCCTAGTTCCAGGTAGCTTCCATAACAAAGGTAGCCCTGTAGGCGAGTAAGGACTCCTGCACCGGGCCAGGGCAAGTGAAGCAACTGTGGACAGTCCTTTTACACTTTCGTTGGACTGTTATTTAAAAGAGATCAAACTGATTCTAAGTCTTCTGAGAGGGAAATTCACATGGGGTGGATTCCAACCACACTCATGCTGTGGTTTTTCTTTTTTCCTTTTTTTTTTTTTGGAAAGCTAATTTGTATACCAAGGATTAAGCAAATAGGATCACCCGGCTGTGGATTATTCCGGAAGGTTCTCCTGTTGATGTTGCGCCCAGCACATGGGCCCTCTCAGTCACCTTCCCCCAGCAATATTTGTCCAAGGCCTCACTAACTGCCAGCCCCTGCGCTGTTGGTGTGGGGAGCCCCGTGGGATCTTGGCACTGGCTCTTCTTTCTGCTATTGAAATTGTTCTGGCTGTGCTGACAAGCACTAAGCCTATTAACGCCTTGGAATGGTAGCTGAGCAGGGCACTCCAAGTCAAACGTTCCGACTTAACACAGGGTCTTGCTCTTCCTGGCTCAGCCTTGCAGAGGGACAGGATGTTGATGAAGATGAGTGTTTTCCTTCACAAATAATCAAACCCACCAACATGCCCTGGGAGAGTCCCATTTCATTTTCCTTTTAAAAATAACAATAAAGACAGTGACTTATCTTCCCTCTGGCGCCTCTCCAGAGCCCTTTTCAAAGTGGAGGGTAATTGAAGTCTATTGTCTGTGTCTTTGAGGGTGGGCCTGGCGCCTCAGCTCCGTGTTCTGAGGGTGAGCAGACTCCAGACTCAGGGTCAAGTATGGCTGTGTGTCTCCCTCTGGCTCTCAGAATTACTCTTTCGACTGGGCCATAGTAACCATTCCTTGCTTATCTAGCTAGACATCACTCAGACTCTCTGTCTTTACAAAAAGACAATGGCTACATCCATTGAGCACTTGCCGGATGTCCAATATAGTGATCCCCCTTCCTGCGAATCAGTCCAGAGGATACCACGGGACTCCCACAAGGCTGGGGCAGCCGTTGCTCCTACAGAGTAGATGAAGATTCTATTGTTCAGGATCTACTACTGTTATCAGGGGGACACTGATGCTGTCAGCCCACTTGGCCTGCTTCCTCAGCTGCTCCGCCTCAGGGCAGACACAGTGCCCTCTGCCTGCCAAGTGGTATTCTGCATGGGCGACCACTGCTCATCCGCACCTCTTAGTCTGGGACTGGTTGGGCGGGTGAGGGGGATAGCTTCTCCTGGGACAGGAGGACATTTTTAGGTGGCTCTCTGAGCAAGCCCCCATCATGTCTCCAAATGTCAGGCTACTTCTTGGAGATCCTGGTGTGGTGGTTTGAATAAAAATGGCCTCTATAAGCTCATAGCGAGTGGCGCTATTAGGATGTGTGGCCTCCCTGGGGGAAGTGTGTCACTTAGAACTCGCAGCTCTTTATCCAGCACCATGTCTGCCTGCATACCACCATACATCCCTCCGTGAAGATAATGAACTAAACCTCTGAAACTATAAGCCAGCCCTGGTTAAATGTTGGCCTTTGTAAGAATTGCCACGGTCATGGTGCCTCTCCATAGCGGTAAAACCCTGACTAAGACAGCTGGCCATTCCTTACCACATTTCAGCTCTACCGTCCCACACTCTGCCAGGTCATCCCAGTAAGAGGTAGCAAAATGTGGTGTCAGATCTGTGTCCCAGGTGACTTAAGGCCAGTCGGGAGAATGAGGACAAAACAACACCAGACATTTTAAATCACACAGGTATTTTTTTTCTGGGAATCAGCCAGGCCAAACGCAGCCGGGTCCATGGTTCACACCAGGATGCTCGGTAAGAATTTGGGTCCCGGAAAATCAGAGCTGCTTACCACGTAGACTTCTTTTTCTAATCTGCTCCTGTTTTACTGTTTTTTTTTTTTTCTCCTGTGTTCCATTAAAGGAGACACAACCATGTCAGGGCATTGTAAGGAGAAAATTGAAGAGCTGCCGTAAATTACATTGCTCACTGAACGAGCAGCCATCTTGGCATGTCCGTTAGCTCTGCCCATGGGAGTGCATTTGGATATGCATAGGAAGGAGAGAGTTTAGCTAGTTTATCTCTGAATGTTCACTCTCAGTAAAGACCCAGCCTTTGGTTCTGCAGACATACGGAAATTTAGAAAGACCATTGTTTATTTGGCTGGCATGGAAGGAAATGAGGGTCCTGGATGCTTTGAAGCAATGACTCTCTCCTTCTCTTTCACAAAGACATGCCTAGTTTTTTGCATTGATTGGGCAGGGGTGAGGAAGGCAGCTGAGACCCCTGCCCACCTGGGTCTTATGACTAAGCCACTCACCCATGGCTACAAACACAACACTCTACCCTTTCAGACACAGCCACGGAGAGGCTAGTCTTTATTGCCTTGGGGGTCAATAGAGAAGAATGACAAGAGGACTCTGACTCAGTAAGGGCGCTTGTGTGCAAGCATGAAGGACCTGAAGTCAGATGGTCAGCATCCACAGAAAAGCCGCAGTGGCCGAGTGTGCCTGTGACCTAAGCATTGTGGGTTGAAGACATGGGGATCCCTGGAGCTCGCTGGCCAGTCAGCCCAGCCAAAACTGTTGTTGGCTTCGTGTTCAGTGAGAGATCCTACTACAGGGGAGAAGGAGGACAAAGAGAAAGATGCCCCTGGCTTCTGTATGCTCACGTATGAATGCACAACCCATACAACACACGTGAACAAAAACCTAATAAGCAAATGTGACTTTCACCTCTGCCTCCTGCTTCCCGCTCTTACCACCTCTTTAACAGGGCCACAGACCCCCAGCCCTGCCTGTCTCCAGGAGCCTTCTCTCTTTACTTTAAGGGCAAAATCATTACGACCATGTTCTCTTCACTCTGACCCTGCTTCTCCTAACTCCAGACCCTTCCATGGCTTGCTATTGCTCAAGGGCACGGACTGTATCTTCATACACTGCCCTTACACAGCCATAACCCATCACTGGCTGGGGCTTGCCAATCACGCAGCTTCTTTTCACTGCTATTCTCTGGGCATATCTCCATCTATGTGCCCTCTGTCCCAGGCAAGCCCCAACTCCTCCAGTCTCAGCTTAAATGCTTCACCTCTCCAGAGCCCACCCTCATCTGTCTGTACCTGATAGACAGGCCAAGGTTCTTTGCTTTTCTGTACCCCTGCCCATGTTTACAACAGTGCTTGACTTATCATAACTGCACAGTGCTTAGCAGCCTGGACATTTGCTAAGGGTTGGAGGGTTGTGCATATCCATATTGCAACAGCACTTGGGACAAGGTAAGGGCCAAAGGAATCCTTGTGAATGTGATGGAAGGCAGAACAGGAAGTCGGCTATGGGACTCTCTGGTGGGACAAATACCTTGGGCCAGCAGATGTCGCATCTTGCTGTCACTGTATCGTTTGATGGAGATGGAGTGGGCTGTGGGATTGGCCAAGGATAAATGCAGTGCATCTGTGGTCCTTGTTATCTGTGTGGGTCTGGGACACATAAAGAAATGCCCTCTGTGCTTCTAGCATCTCGTTGGGAATGCTAATGGGAGGAAATAAGATGATATGTGCAAAATCTCTAGCATACTATGGAGTGACAATAGATGGAAGATGTTGGCGCAGGCAGAGGCAGGAGGATTGCAAGGTGGAAGGGTAGTCTGGGGGGCACTCGGCAAAGCTCTGTCTCAAAAGCAACAACAATGCAAAGTCCCATCAAAACAATAAGCAAATGACAGTCGTGGACTGGTGCTACCAACAGCTGGCAGCTCACAGGAGTGGACACGTCAACTCAAGCAAGCCTCAGCACCATCATTTATAAACCAAGGGGTAAGAGGACCTACCCTGCAGTCACTGTCAGAATGAAACGAAATATGCAGGGCACACAACAGCACTTCACTGTCCCCGGACAGTCCCTCCTGTCATATCAGCTGCGGAACTTCTATATGTCCTCTGTCATGCCCGTCATGTGTGTCTTATCGGGCACATAGTAGATGCTCATTAAATGCTTGTGGCTCTGACACATGAGCAGACCCTTGCTTGTCTCCTCCTAGATGCTTCTGTCACACACACATTCCCTTTCCTGGAGCATACCTTGGCACAGAACTTTCAGTGGGTACTGACATCCTAACAGGCTCCAAAAGGCCATGCCTGTTCATCCATGTGCTCTTAGAGGTTCAACCAGTCAGTCACCCCGTGCTGGGTTTGTCCCCTGCTTCTCTGGGTTATTAATGAATTCTACCACCCTGTGGCTGGAAGCTACAGGTGATCTGACTGGCCCTGAGCGCAAAGGTGAGGGATGGCTGGAGACTCTTCCAGGGCCAGAGGAGCCTTCCCACAGAGGTACCACTTATGGCTCCTTTCAGCATGCTTTCCCATCATGCATAGCTCTCTGCAGCACCGAAGACCGCTGTTGTTTAAGCCAGAGGCAGCCACATTAAAAATGAATGCTTACCAGGGGAATATTTAATAACACAGAAAAACGTCTCCGTTATACTGCTGAGAAGAAGAAGCAGGCTTCAAAAGTCTATGAACAACGAGATCCCATTTTTGCAAGTAAAATAATATTTACAGATCATAATACATAGATAGAGGAGGGGGCTTTATGTAGCAAGCTATTAACAGCAATCAGCTCTTGGCGATGTAGTTTGGTTTATTTTTGCCTTGCTCTTTCAATCCTTTCCTGATTTTCTTTTAAATGTCTATAGATATATTGTTCTGTTGTCAGAAAAGAGATTCCAGTTGGGTTGGGCTAGCCAAGTGATAAAGCAGAGGGGAAGTGTTTTCAATGCTTCTGTGATGATAGGATACATCACAGGTGTGGGGCCTGGGAAGCTGGAAGTGGCTTCTTCTCAGCCTTAGCCTCTCATGGTCCCAGGCTTTGCCTGAAAGCCGACAACCATTTCCATGGGCTGAGATATGACGGCCTCTGGCGACTGCAGTGGGCACATCTGCAAAGGCCTCACGTGACAATAGAGAGATGCTATCCACAGAAAGCATGCCTCTCGCTGGCCCTTTAAATGATAGCATTCAGGTCTGAGCATTTAGAACCCACACATCCCCAGAGAGCCAGACCCAGTAGCTCCTGGGGAGAGAACCACGATTTCAGCTAAGTGTTAATTGGTACCGAGGGGTGAGATGGGAATCTTTGGCTGCTCTGCTGGGTGACCTGGTGTCTCCCTCTTCACCTGTCCCCTATCAGCAAGCTCATCCATACATCCGACAAAGGGATTCATCCATGGACCCAGAAGGGCTCCTTAACTCTGTCTATGCCAAGGCATCTCTCATACTAGACTATGGCTAAGGATGTATCATGGGGCTTAATGTGAGGACTGAGAAGAAAGCTTGTGGCCTGCCAGCAGATAGACCTGGTGCTTGGCTCTTCAGAGAGATATAAATTATCGATCAGGTATAGAGTTTTGGATTGTTTTGTCTACAAATGTCATTTAAATACCTTACATCAGGTTTTTTTGTTAATCAGTCATTAAAAATATGACCAAGTGCAATCTATCGAACCATGCAAAAAGAAGGGGTGCTAATATTCAACAAATCATATATTCAATAAGGATGTAATATCTGGATTGTGTAAAGACCACTGGAAGCTCACCAACAGACAAATGAGTGAATGGAACAGAATGGGTATGCGTTGCTGTGGTGACGTTCTACTGATGGCCAAAGGAAAGAAAGATTGCGCAGCATTGCCAACCATGAGAGAAATTCAACCATGAGTGGGGGCCGACTGCTTCATGTTCTAGGGCCAATGGTACCTTTCATAATCCCATTGTGCTTGACTCAAGGACCTTGGGCACTGACACTTAGAGTTGCCAAAGGTCAGCCTGGGAGAATAGCTCTTGAGTTCTGCATCTCAAACCACTGAATACATAAGATGAGGACACTTGTAACCTTTAGTAAGGAAAATTACAGCAAAGTAAGAGATTAAGGAAAGGTGAGGCGGGACTCCCAAACTATAAAGGTTTAATATGGAAGAGAAAGAAATCTCGTGGCGTGGGTGAGAGGGGCTGAGTGGGCTACCAACATAAGCTGGTCCTGCTGCTTCCCATGGAGTTATGACTCCAAACAGTTATTAGTTGGCCAACCAGAGGACCCTGCATCTGTGTTCTCCTGATCCAATCATGTAGTGTTTGCACATTGCACACCAGGTCATGGGTGGTTAAAGTCCCCGCTGTCCACCTCTGAATCAGGCTTTGTTAGTTGTTACTCCAGCTGCCGGTGAGCTGTCAGCCATTGGCTGCTGTGGCCACCTCTGACCTTACAGGTGTTTCAAGTGCTGTTAATTATGCTAATCCTTCTTTGTCCTCACAGCTACCAAAAAGTAACTGTAGTTATTCCATACTTAGTCCTAGTTAATCCGTAGCTAGTTGTAGTTAATTCCTTTGTCTATGGCATGGCTGGGAGTCTCTTTCTTGAAGCGATAGAGGCTTCTCAGATCCTGCCCATCACAACTACATTAGAAGCAAGAATACAGAAAAGATCGGCAGTCCCCAGAAGATGTTACCCTGGGGCATAGGGCAGGTCTCATGGAAGGTAGCTAACTGGCCGACCAACACTGGCCTTATTTCCCAGAGCCCATCTGTCTGTCTCTCATCAGGTCCTCTTGGTTATCTCTCACACAGTGTAAACTCCTTGTCTCCCTCATCCTCAGTGTGCCTAGCCTTGCTGCTTTAACACTAAGATTCCCTTGAGCTCTGAGGTCTATTCCTACTAACACAAAATGGGAGTCACATTTGGCTCTTACTGGGTGGGGGTCCCTTTTCTCTTGCTATCTACAGTAAGCTAGCAATGCTTCACCACCAATACCAGAATGGCTGCTACTGAAAAACCGAAGAAAAGAACACGGGCTGGGAAAGATCTGGAGAAGCCAGGGTTACTTTGGATCAAGGGCACCAAGTAACCCCAGAGATGCAGAGGAGGGACGGGGCAGAGGTGGCCATACTGCAATCATTAAGCAGAAGGCAGTGTCTGAGTAATGAATGACCAGATCCAGCCTGAGGTCTGGGTGTCAGTCCAGAGTCACAGCTGCTTTCCTCATGTTCCCAGGGGCGAGCTTTCAGGAGATCCACAGGGCTGGTTGCCTGTGAGCTCTGGGACCGGGGCTGGGACCTCTATGGTGCCTATTACCAGGCTGTCTTTGTAGCTTTACATCACGCAGGTGAGTTCAAGTGCACAAACACTGTTTCTTAGCATAGGAGCTGGGTACTCACCCCTGGTCTGTGCTGGGAGCCCACGGCCAGGAAAGATGCTGGCATGGATGGGGCACTGATGGGATTGGCTTCTGTTCCCAGGGCAGTTTCCACGGACAGGCACTTAGAACCTGAGTATAAACCTTTTGGATAGCCCTGTGGGGGTCCAGGCAGCAATCCTGCTTTCTGGATAGACCTCAAGAGGACACAAGATTCAAGGGTAATTTAGATCTATTCTTGCACTGGGGACTCTGTGTGTGTGTGTGTGTGTGTGTGTGTGTGTGTGTTTTGAGACTTCAGTCTCTTCCCTAAATCATGGAAACCCTCATCCAAATCAGGAGCAAGATGCTGATGCTTCCATATATCATGTGTCAACCCTGAGAAGGAGAATGCCTTAGACAGGTTGGCCGCTGTCCAATCTGCATGCATACGAATGGGGACACAGCCTCTGTAAATGTTTCCTAAACTGATGATCTGGCAAAGGACTATTGCAATTAAATAGACTTTTAACTTGTGTTTGGCTTTTTGAGATTCTGCTTGGTGATTTTGTTTTACACACACACACACACACACACACACACACACACACACACACACACACACACCACACAGCCTTAACTATAACTACAAGTTTATAGGATGCAGGTTCCTTTTGGACTCTGTATTTCATTGTTTGAAATTTCAAGAGTAGTAGAGAAATGTCCATTCATATGATGAATCAGATCAGTAAAAGACACTGTGACCAGGCTTGTACTGGCCAGGATTTAGATGTTATAGACAAGATCAAAGACAGAGTGCCTTGGGCTGAGGTGTGTGTGTGTGCGTGTGTGTGTGTGTGTGTGTGTGTGTGTGTGTGAGAGAGAGAGAGAGAGAGAGAGAGAGAGNGAGAGAGAGAGAGAGAGAGAGAGAGAGAGAGAGAGAGAGAGAGAGAGAGAGAGAGAGTGTGTGTGTGCTAGTTAGTTCTGGGGTTCACTGGCGGACAACTTAGTTTAACTTGGAGGGTCAATGAGAGATCTCATCTCCAAAGACATATCAAAGGGTGGATTGCTCTTGAGGAAGACTTTTGGCTGTATACATGTGTTCATATACCTGGGCATATACAACATATAGGCACACAAATATTCTTTGTTTCTTTTTTTTTTTAAGAGAGTGTTTTGATTGATTAGTAATGTCTGCTTTGGGCACAGGAAGGGGCAGAAAGAGTTTATTACACTGGTCATCTCCATGCCCACTGGGTTCTTGCTTTTCTGTCTTACTGAACCAGTGGGGATCTGAGTTCACTATGAAGTACTTAATGTACTAAGCTGAGCCACACCCACAGCCAGAACATTCAAGGCTTGGAACCATCTAAGAAGTAAGCACACTGGGTCCCCTTTGTTTGAAAGAAGCTACACAAAACAGCTGCGGGTACACTCCCACGGTCTTGTCTACCTCCTGAAACTCGATGATTCAATGTTCCTTCCGTATCTAAATCTCTTTTATTCTTCAAATTTCTTGGCAGCTCAGCACTCTGTCACTATATTGTACGCAGTCATAAAAACAATATTAATGCTACGTGGTGTGGGACGATGCTCGCACTATATTCTGTGGGTAAAAAAATATGGAGCGTGTCAACATGTTCAAGGCCTAGAAAGAAGGCGCCATCACTCAGTCCCTGCTCTTGGTAAGTACCGCATACATTTCAATTTTTTTCTGTGTGAAACTTAATGAGTTTGGATTCTTCGCCTCATTGGTCATGGTACCAGCAAATAAAAACCAAGGAACAGGCATAAGTGTCTCATGCTTAAACTCTAAATGCCTGGAGTCCTTAAAACAAACCAAACAGAAATGATGGCCGAGATTTACAGGAGAAATGACATATGGTGGTAATTTCTGCTGCACATTTTGGGTCTGTTCCCTATTCTTCCAAATCAGGGATGCCATATTTGCCTAATACGCGTGTGTGGTGGATAGCTTTCTGCTGCCTGACCTAGAAAAGGAGCAGCAGGCAGAATGCTGGGTACACCAGAGGGCTGAGGCCCCAGTGTGGAAGTCCATGGAACAGGTCTTTGTTTTGGTCATCTGGGGTCAGGCCCAGATGGAGATTTAGGGGAGGAATCAGACCAGGGTACTATATCCATCCAGGTCCGGCAGGAGGCCTTCAAGGGAGAATAGAAAACTGTCATGTCTTGAATGTAAATGTCCCTGCAATTATTAATACTACATTATTACTACCACCACTACTAATAATTCAAAAACAAATAAGAAACATCTTCTGGCTCTCCTTGAGAGATGGTGGGCAAGCTGGAAGCATGGAGGTCTCAGAGCCTGTGGCCTTTATCCATGTGCGCAGAGGACAATGTCCTGAATTATGAATCTGGAAGGGCTTTGTCTTGGGATATTATGAATATTGGGGCTTTCAGAGAAAAAAAATATATTTGCTAAACATACCAAGCCTTTCCCCGACACAATGAGATGTGGGAGTCATTGCCAAAGAAAAATATAGGATTGTCTCTACCATTCACTGTTCCCTAACACTTGCCTAAAGTTGGTCCCTGGGACTGGCCACATTCTGGGAGGGGAGGGGGCTTGTGAGCTCCTATCATTTTCTGAGGGTTTAATAGGATGTTACTAGGGGAGGAAGACACACTTTCTTCAGTGGTTTAACCACTTGTAAGTTGTACCTGCTTCCATAAGCCACCTAATGAAACTCATTGAGTTACATGCACACAAAGAATACATTAAAGTTGATCCCCGTGAAAGGCAGATATAGTGACTTGTCAGGCTTGGAGCAACTTAATTTATAGGCACAATGTGTCCATTACCTGGAGCACAGACGCAGCCTATTTGGTGTTTAGTGGAACTGGGGCTGAGGGGAACATGATGAACATCATCTAGAAGAGGCAGGGGCAGGGCTTGGTGGGGAAGTTGAGCTGGGTCGAGGGCTAAAGGAACACTAGGTGTGAAGGCCAGAGGGCAGGCAAGGGCCTCCCATGTTTGGGGAATAACATATTGGGCAAGAGTCTGAAGCACACAGAAGGACACAGAGGCAGACAGGCTGGGGTAGACTGTGAAGAACTTGGAGGTAATGTACTATGGCACGATGGGGCTGGCTGCATTTTCAAGTGAGGGGGCAGGGGAGGATACTATGGACAAAGCAGTGTTTTGGAGGAAATGTGAGGGTGGATACTGTTCAGTTACCCAGGAGAGAGAGGTAAGGACACAAAGATGATAGAGGCCTTGGAGGTGCAGGGTAAGGGAGTCTTGGAAGGTGCCCCAGAGTGTGGGCTGTCTGGGAGGGAGGGAAGGGAGGAACAAGCCAGTGTGATGCCAGGAGATGTGGGAAGATGCAGAAAGATGTGGAAAGATGTGGAAAGATGCAGGAAGAAGTGGGAAGATGCCGGAAGAGGGCGGGGGCACTTCTTGGAGGCTAGTGCATTCCTATTAACAGACAGATTGATTCCCTACCAGATTAGTCCCTTTTGTCCCTTACAGGACACTCCTAGCTGGTACCCCAGGTGTACCCAACGCCTTACCACCATCAAAAACTGACCAGCAACTGAACCAACAATAAGGACCAGATGCACTTTACACAGCCTAGGCTCCGACCAGGAGGAAAGATCCATGATCCACATTATAACCCCGTATCAGGGACCCTCCTTATACTCAGAGACTACGTAACGAACAAGACATCACTGGACTTGGATGTATCATTTGAGACCAACCAGAGAAGAAGGACCAGCTTCTGGCCTTGCCGGCTTCTCCATGGAGATAAGGAGATTTTTCTCTGTACCACTCTCCAGTTTGTCTGTACAAGAAATTAATAATTTTAAAGGCCAAACTCCTGGCTTCATTTGTCATCTTGACAGTTTCCGAGATGCCGATGGATTTTGCACTGGGCTGGGCTTTTTCCTCCCTCTTGTTTTGGGGTGAATTTCATTTTCTTCTACTGGTACCCTTGGGCAGAGCAGTGCATACCTCGGCAAAGAGCTCGTGGGGGGGGGGGGGGGGGGAAGATTTGGCTTAGGATTTGATTAAAACAAGGAGCTTATCTCACTGGACACGGGTGAGTCTGATTCCTACCCGAGCTGGATCCGGAGGTAAATGAACAAGTGTTGACAACCCATGAACTAGATGTGGGTGGTTGTGGCATAGAGTGGGACTGTCTTAGTCATGTTCTATTGCTGTGAAGAGACACCGCAACCACGGCAACTCTTATTAAAAAAGTACAGTGTACTTACATATAATAAATAAATCTAAAACAAAACGTATTTAACTGAGGCTGGCTTAGGATCTCGGAGGCTTAGTGGCAAGCACAGAGGCAGACATGGTGTGAGAGGAGCTGAGAGTTCAAACCTGCAGGCAGCAGGAAGGAGGGGGGGGGGAGAAAGAGAGAGAGACAGAGAGAGACAAGGGTGGTTTTCTAAAATCCTGGGGCCCACCCCCGCTGACACACATCCTCCAAAAAGGCCACACCTCCTAACCTTTAAAATGGTACCACTTTTATATTCAAATATAAGAACCTATGGGGCCATTCTTATTCTAACCGCCAAAGGTGCTAACCAGGGTTTAGGAAGGCTTAACCGGATTAGAACTCATGCTGACTCTGGTCTGGACATGGCTGCCACTCACATCAGCTTGTATCAGCTTCTGCAGTTACCTGCATCTGACCATGTGTGTGTGGGGGTACCCCAAGGCCATAGCCCCCCCCCCCCCCGGGAGAAGCTATTGGCAGCTGATGGCTGCTGAGGAATGGAGGGTCATTCCTTTGGGGACATGGCTACCAGCAGGTTGTTCATGCCCCAGGAGATGGCTGCATACCCATACGCATATGAGCAGTACTAATTTGACTCGATTTTTAACAACAACAACAAAGAGGGTGTGGCATTGGGAGGGTGATAGGTTGGAGGGTAGGTACTAGGGGGTGTTGGAGGGGGGGTAGCAGTGGATGGATATGATCCATATGCATTGTCTGACTGTAAGATATTACGTAATAAAACCCCACGTTCGAACATTTTCTGGTTCACTTTAAACTTAAACAGGTATATCACAAGGCTTCTCTTCTTGTCATTGTGATGACATATGTAAAATAGCAGGTTAAGAAATGAAGTCTGTATTTATTTATAGAGGGTCTAGTTCATTGATGCAGGGAAGGTATGGTGGGAGAGTGCAGTTGGGACTCATTAAATCTCCACAGAACAGGAAGCAGGGATGGGATGAAGCAAGGCCCCCAAACTCCACCTTGCCTTTCCCTAAGCCTTCTGGGTAAGCTCCACATCCAAATGGTTCTAGATTCCTGCCCCCCCCCCGCCCTGCATCCCCTCCTCCCCCAATACACACATAGTACCACCAGTTGCTTTCAACTAAAGAAACCTATGAAGGACATTGCATTTTCAAACAACAGTGAATCCATTCCTATTTTATAAACCTCATACCACTCTGACATTGGCTGGCTAAGCCTTTAGCAAAGAAATCTTCCCATGTCTCAGTTTCCCAGCCTGCACCCTGTCAACTTAGATGTTTCCGAGTCACAGGAACGTTTTATGTGA
Organism: Mus pahari; assembly: GCF_900095145.1. Taxonomy (NCBI): domain Eukaryota; kingdom Metazoa; phylum Chordata; class Mammalia; order Rodentia; family Muridae; genus Mus; species Mus pahari. The sequence goes on along the minus strand of NC_034609.1, from coordinate 42,372,957 downwards.
GAAGAGAATCCACTCGTGTCCCATTTAGTCATTACTTCCCACACGCCCCTAAATTGTGTGCTAGGGATCAGGACTATGAAGATGAGTCGCTGACAGCTCCTCCATTAGCCAGGCTGCAGACTAGTAGGGACGAGGGGAATGGCTTGGTAAGAGTAATCAGGTGGATTGGGTCATAGGAAATCACAGATAGGCAAGGCAAGTCATCCTTGGGAGTTGGATCTGGCGGGTGCAGTGAGCCTGAATCTGAGCTCTAAAGAACAGGCAGGCGCTGTCTGAAAGATAGACTGTGGGCAGTGGCAGGTAAGGGTGAGACACACACTGAGCCTAGAGTGTGCTACACAGATGGCAGGTCTGAGTTCCCTCTGCATGGAGGGGATGTGGGGGATGCATACTTGCAGGAGATGAAGAGGAACATCATGGCAGGGGCCTTCCTCACAGCTCCTCAGGACTCTTGGTAGAAATTTGGATGCAAAGGGATCCAAACACATGAAAAAAAAAAATGGAATCAGAGGGTAGACAAGCCTGAGGGCTGAGCATCGTGTCACTACATAGTCAACCGGAGACCAGAGCATCCCGTCTGAGAGTCAACGGCACTCACTATGATGGATATCCCAGGCTTACATCAGGATTCACTCAGATTCCAGAAGCAGCAGAGTCAGAGGGTCTCCTCTTTGTGAGGGTGATGGGAAGAAAGCAGAATGGATATGGAGCACCACCTTCAAGATGGGGTGGGGGGAATTACATCATACTATACATATGTCCGAAACTGGTTCTCTGTTCCCAGGGTCACTTAGCAGCTCATTATCCAAGGAGAGGAGGGAAGGAGGAGTTGAAAGAAGAGCAGAAGCTCCCATGTCTGCAGGTTTCCTGCCTAGGGAAGGAGTGACCTTTCTTTGTACAATGACATACAAGTTGAGTGGTGTGCATTTGCTTGGAGTCCTGTGGACAGCTTCCAGGACATGGCACTCTGAGGAGGCGGTTTTAGCCAGATGCCACAGTACCAGTCTCGCTAGGTTGGACCTGCTTCTCTAGAAGATATTTCTACCCTTTGAGGCTCTTATTGAACCTAGAGCTAGACTGGCCATCCCCAGGACTCACTCTGTCCCCACCCAATACTGAGCTGCAGTTACAGGCATGCACAAACCCACAGGCATCTTTGCATGTGGATGTGGAAGATTCAAGCTTAGGTCTTTGTGCCTGTGTGGCAAGGGCTCTTACACACTGAGCCACCTTCCCAGCCCTGGTGGCCTGCTTTCCCAGAAGGCATGCTATCTAATATATACCCTTTCTAGAAGTGGTCTCTACAAGAAGAAACCCATCGCAGCTGAGAGGATTTATAAAATGTCAGGTACAGCTTCCATCAACTGGAGCTGTTAGAGCACTGCTCCTCAGTATAGATAGGGCAATGGCCACCACTCCAGAAGGCCTCGGCTTAGCCAGTGGGGATTCTGCTGACAAGAAATGTCAACACTTAACATCTAATTAGTATATCTGCTCACAGTGTCTGTGTCTGTCTGTCTGTCTGTGTGTCTGTCTCTCTTTGTGTCTGTGTGTCTGTCTCTCTCTCGGTTTTGCATTCTAGTCAGTCTGTTTTCTAGGATGTGAGGTGAATGCATGCATTTTTTTTAATTTTTTTTATTCCAGGAGTCTGTCTGGTTCTATCCTGTACTGGCTGGTTTCGCGTGTCAACTTGACACAGGCTGGAGTTATCACAGAGGAAGGAACCTCCCTTGAGGAAATGCCTCCATGAGATCCAGCTGTAAGGCATTTTCTCATTTAGTGATCAAGGGGGAGGGCCCACTGTGGTTGGTACCATGCCTGGGCTATGGTAGTCTTGGGTTCTATAAGAAATCAAGCTGAGCAAGACAGGGGAAGCAAACCAGTATGTAACATCCCTCCATGGCCTCTGTATCAGCTCCTGCTTCCTGACCTGCTTGAGTTCCAGTCCTGACTTCCTTTGGTGATGAACAGCAACAGGGAAGTGTAAGCTGAATAAACCCTTTCCTCCCCAACTCATGGTCATGATGTTTTGTGCAGGAATAGAAACCCTGACTGAGACATATTCCCAGAGGAGTTATCAGCTTAAACTTTGTAGTGACTCATCTCATCCCAAAGCCAGGATTGGCTGGAGATCCCAAGGAAAGAAAGCAGGTGTCACATGTCTATGTCACATGACTATGCTTGCCCTGTGCAGATATCCAATTACTTAGATAAATAAGAAGCGGCTCATCCCTTCCTTCATCCACTTACTTTCCCCACATCTCCTCTGCACTTCAAACCACAGAAGGACCTTGAAGACCAGCCAACTCAAGCCTCCTCTTGTTCCTGATGAGAAGACATACCCTGAGAGATAAAGCACCCATCTAAAGTCCCCCAGGCTGCCAGCCACAAGCTCAGGACAGAATTCAGACCCTCATTCCTTGTAGATGTCCCACAGCCTGAACAAACACACAGAATGCAGGTTCGAACAGCTTACCAGCTATGTGAGTGTGTCTCAGGCACCGTGACCAAAATGTTTGGTTTAGTTCTACCACAGCAAAACCACAATTTATATCTTGACATTCTTCTCTCCAACACCCATCCAGTGTAAACCAGGCAGAGTGGCTTGCATCTATAATCCCAGCAGTAGAGAGGCAACGACAGGCCATTTGCTGAGCCCACTAGCCAGTTAGCCCAATGAATCAGTGAGAGAACCTGCCTCAAAAACTACAGTGGAGAGTAATTGAGGTAGACCCTTGACTTTGACTCTAGCCTCCATTTACTTTTTAAAAGTAAGATTTATTTTTATTTTAAGGTGTGTGTGTGTGTGTGTGTGTGTGTGTGTGTGTGTGTGTGTATGTGCTGTGTATGTAAATGACATGGCAGGGTAAAGAGGGTGTCAGAGCCTCTGGAGCTGGACTTACAGGTGGTTATGGCCTACCCAATATTGGTGTTGGAAACTGAACACAGCTTGCTTGTTTGCAAAGGCAGCATCTAAAATCCAGCCCAATTTTACTTTCATTATAAATGGAGTCTTCTCCAGACAGACTATGTGGGTATCAGCACTGAGACAGAGAGTGGCTTCCCCAAGTCCACACTGCATGAAGGTTCATCTAGAGGAAAGAACAAACCCCTCAGCCCTCATCTGCTCTCTGAAGCCTTCCACGGGAAGGACTGTGCTTTCGTGGGCTTCTTTGGCCCATGGGAACATTCCCTGTGCTTTTCAATCTTCCATGAAAGACTGGCAGAACACCTGACAGACAGCCCTGCCGGGGAGAGATTATTTATCTTGGCTGACGGTTTCAGAGGGACTCCAGCTCATTCTAGCCAGGAAGACCCGGCAGAGTGGATCCACAGAGACGGGAGTGTGTGGAAGAGAAGGGTGGGACAGTGAAGAAGGAGACAGACAGTGTGAGACTGGAAGGAGCCACAGAGAACACACTGTATGGACCCTCCCCCAGTGACCTACAGTGATCTTCCTTCAGCTAATCCTCCTCTTAGCAGCTCCACAGAGCCTCCTCAGCATGCCACAAGGAGGGGAGCAAGGTCCAAGATGTGAGTCTGTGTGCATCTTAGATGAAGCCATGGCAGGTGTGCCGGGGAGACAGCTTAGAGGTCAAGGGCATGTGCCACCCATACAGGGCAGGGGTTCTCTCCCAGCATCCTTACTGGGCATCTTACAACCACCTGTAATGTCAGCTCTGGGGTGGGGTGGGGTGGGTCTGACATTGTCTTTTGGCTCCTGTGGACATTTGCACTCACATGCTCAACCAATATTCATGTATTCTTTACTTTTATTTTAAAGAAAAGCCCAGAAAACGTATTTATATAATACAGATACCAGCTATTACCCAGTGTTACTCTTGTTCATTTTGGGTTTGATAAGTGTGTCCTTTCTTTTTCTTTTCCTTCCTTCCTCTTGCCCTCTCTCCCTCTTTCCTCTCTCCCTTCCTTCTCCCTGTTCCTTTCTTCTTCTTCTCCCTTCTATTCCCCCTCCCTTCCTTGCTTCTTTCCTTCCTTCTTTTTTTCTTTTTTGAATTTTCCTATCCCCTCTTTCTTTGCAATTAAAAAACAGCAGGTCAGTAGAGCTTAACTCCTCAAGACCCAAAGCTGAGAGTCCTTATTCCTGCCAAGGAGACTATGAGTCTTCTAGTATATTCCATTGTTCAGTTACCTTGCTGCTTCTCAGCTGTTTGGCTGAGATCAAGTGAAGAGCCCTTTACTCACCACACAGGTCAGAAGAGTGACTGCCTTGCCACCCAGAGTTCTACTTTCTCAAGACATCTATACAAACCAAAAATAAACCCTTTGGAGGCCAGGTTTCCAGGACAGAGAGCTTTCCATTACCCTGGGGAGCCTGGTGCTGTCCATGGTCCTGAGCGGGTCTTCCAGACTGTTGCTACTGTTGAGGTCTTGGCTTTGTAGCACCTCAGCTCTCTTGCATTCTAACCCATGATCTAGATATTTTTCTCCCATGATTCATCCCAGCCCTTTCGACTTCTGAACCAGCAAACGAGCTTCACGCTCTGCCCGCGAACACTTGAGTCATACATAACTTGAGCCGTGGTCTCATAACAAGCCCCGTGGAACCTTGAGCCGTGAAGCTGCGCCGCAGTTGACGACACCATCACAGCCACCAGGAGGCACGATTTATTCAGTAGGTACTGAGCACCAGTGAGAATGCAGCTGCCTCATCTCTCAGAAGTCCCATTGCCTTGTACATCAGGCAATGTTATTGCCATTGTACAAGCGGGAAAATGGAAGGAGCTCTGCCCGAGGCCGGGGTAGAAATAATGAATTTAAACAACAGCTTAGGACAGTGTCATGGCCAGGTAAACCCTCTGTAAATCCTCACTGGTGGCAGTTTCTCTTTATCCTGTGTGGTTATTGACTTAAATATTAAGCCCCCAAAGGAGGCGGAGGGAGATATATTTTGATGGCGCCTCTACTCGGTCTCAGTATCTGTTGAAGCAGAGAAAATCTTGAAAGGATTCTACCCCAAAGGAAGAGAGAACAACAGTAAATAAAAAGAGATCTATTGGTCTGAGAGTCACAGGAAATTTGAAGGGAGACTGAAATAAAAGAAATACATTGTAAAAGCATCGGCATGCCTGTATAGATTGGCAGATTTACTAGACAGACCCTTTTAAGGCTAATCTCATCAGCCCTGGAGGAGGCAGCCTTGTGGACTAGGTATCCCCATCACGTGATCAAAGCTTACTCGGATAGAGGTGGGCTCTGCCCAAAGTGATAGCAAACCACATATGGTTTATTCAGTCATCTGGATCTCTGAGAATCTGAAGTGGAAACTTAAAGAAAGTGAGTAGCAATGTAAACATGTCAACGGAGCTACATCAGCCAAGCCACATTAAAGCAGAGTTCTCTCTAGAAGGTTCCAGAGTCCCCCCTTGCTTGGGTGGGAGAGATGCCAATGATCCCATGCATGGGACCTGATGGCTTACCTTTCCTTGGGAGTCTGAGGTGTCGTTTATACCCTTTCTCTCAAAGTGACTTGTGGGGTTTCTCTCTTCCTGACCATTGAATGATCTATACTAGGATCTAAGGTGATCAAGGCATGGGAACTGGAGTTAAATGTTCATTTCTGGGGATTATGTTAAGGGGAAGCTCGTAGAAGGTGCCAGTGTTGGAGATGAGAGAACGGAGACAGAAGTGTGTGGGAAGTGACTCCAAGCATGCTGCCTTGTCTACATATCTGAGCCATGAAGCGATGGCACAGGTTTTAAAAGAACTGTTGCCTGCTCCAGATACAACTGACACACCAAAAGGCCTACTTCTCCATTCTGCACAATGAGGTAAGTTTACAGACCAGGACACACCCATGAACCATGTGCGATGGCTAAATCTCGTGACATCTTGAGAGATCCGGAACCACCTAGGAAATGCACCTGGGTGTGTCTTGGAGTGTTTCCTGAGAATATTAACAGAAGGGGGAAGTCTCTGCTCGGAGCAGGCAGCACCTCCCAATCGGTATCAAAGAAAAGAAGAAGCCCAAGAAAAGGAGAAGCTGCCTGCCTGTCCTTCTTGAGTCATGCTTAAAGCTGCTGCTGCCTCTGCCTTTATTTGCTGACATGAAATTCCATTTTCTTTGGCCTTTCAACATGGGCTGAAGACCAGCAGCCATCCAGGAGTCTTCTAGCCCTTAAATGCGGTCTCAGACTCCCAAGGCTTCCTTATTTGTGAAATGAGTATCTACCAGACACTCTGCCTTCCTTGCATGCAGACGCCATTGTTGGATAACCAGTCCCTATCACGGAAGATGACCTAGTAAATCCCATTTACAGCATGTGTACATTCTATTGTCTCTGTCCCTCTAGATCACCCTGCACACAACACCGTCAATACAATCTATGCATCATCTGGGAAGGGCTCCCCACGTCCTTACAGACTGACTCAGTCTCAGTAGGCAACACAGACTGTCTTCCAACCCACAATCCTCTTGCTTTGGCTTCCCGTGTGGCTGGACTATAGGTGTATACCACCATGCCTGGCCCGTGACTTCTTTATTCGTGTGCTATAAGAACATACGTACATCAACACCCTTAGCAGTGGTTTAAGTTTGAAATATGGTATAGTCCTTAGCCATCAGGGAAATGCAAATCAAAACAACCCTGAGATTCCATCTCACACCAGTCAGAATGGCCAAGATTAAAGATTCAGGTGACAA
>NC_034609.1:42356213-42365123 GCF_900095145.1 Mus pahari | reverse complement strand
AAAAAAAAAAAAAAAAGAAATATGGTATAGTTTACTATAGGCATTGCTTTGAAGACCAGATCCCTGGGAGGCATCCATATTCCATATTGAATTTTGGTTCCCTTTGAGTAAAGACTGGTTCCCTTTCTCCCCAGCCCCAGTCAACTACCACTCCACCCTTTGTTTCTTCAAGCTTGCCTGTTTTCTATTCATCTGGCAAATGGTATCACATAGCGTTTGTCCTTTTGTGTCTAGGTTATTTTAATTAACACAATGTCCCACAGATGCATTCATGTCGTAAATTGCAAGTGGCAAGATTTGCTCATCTTTAATGGTTGAGTAACATCCTGTTTTGTGTATGCAAATATGTAGTATTTGGGCTGCTAAGATGGTTTAGCAGGTAAAGGTAAATGTGAAATCTGGAAACTGGCTGCATGAGTCTTATAAACTCAAACTCCTTTCAGATACGCAAGTTCTGGATGCTATTATGGGATGTCATAGCCTGCAAGGCCCTATCACTTGGGCAGACATTGTATCTGATGTTCATTAGTATTTTTGTATGTAATTGTTCACGTGTTCACAGACGTGTGCATGTGTAGAGTCTGGAAGTTGATTGGGGGTGTGACTCCTCCAGTCACCTTCCCCATTATATTTTGAGGCAGTGTCTCTCACTGGTTTGGCTAGGCTGGGGGGTGGTGGAAATAAAGCCCTAGGGATGCTTCAATTTTCACCTCTTCAGGGTCAGAACCATGGGCAGATGGTGCCGCATTTGGGTTTTTGTGTGGTGTTGAGGCTCCAATACCTCAGGTGCCCATGCCTGTGCAGCAAGCATTTTCCTGACTGAGTTGTCTCCCCAACTGGGTCATCTTATATTTGCATGATTAAAGCTGTTTCTGCATCAGAGGCCTCACTCAGGAGGCACAGCAGCATCAGTTTGGAGATGCCACAGTGGACGGCAGCTGTCCTCTCAGGTTCAAATTCTGTACTTTCTGACAGCAGGTACTGCTGAGCTCCCATAGCTCTTACCTAGAAAGTTGGGTGAGGACACGCGCCTATCATGAGTTTCATTTATTTATTTTAACCAAGATGAAATGAATTGTTACCACTGGGGTGGTCCAAAGTCAACTCAACAGCATCATGATGGCTGTCACTGGCCACTGGATTCCCTTCTTAGTGTCTCTAAGGGAATTTATCCACTCCCAATCTGTATTTGGACTTTCTAGTTCCTATGGATCAGTGGTCAGAGTGAACAGCTTGGTTTTTCCCTAGGCAGGTCCTCAGCTCTCACGTAGGCCACACTTCTGTGCTGTTCCCAGTCTGAGTTGTTGGAATTCGAAGCCATTGGGGAAGCAAACAGTAGTTCTCCATAGTGCTGAACACTGACCGCTGTCTTTGCCCCCATGCTATCTGGACAGTGTCACCAGCTTCAGAGCCCAGTTCCTTGACTAAGAGCTCACTCTCCCTTTCTCCCTGCTACCCATATAGCCTATTACTCAAAAGGTAGTCTCTCTCTAGAGCCAGCTCTTCATTGCTCTCATCAACCCCCAACAAGGGCTCAGGTCGCTCACTCTGAGCAGTACCCATCCCAACAAAGTCCAATGTATACAGCCACATTTCCTCCAACAGGAAGAGACAGAGAGACAGAGAGACAGAAACAGAGACAGACAGACAAACAGACAATTTGGCTTCAAAAAATAAAAATCAACAAGTTTCACTTATGTTTATAAATGCTAGATGCAGGTTCCGATTACTCTCTGACTCAATGCAGATTTAAAATGTAAATTATTTAACATGCCCAGGACCTGTGCCCCATGCTCCTTATTCTAAGCAATGACACGCACATCACACATGCATTATTCATGCGCCAGAAGCCCATTATACACAGAGATGCTGCCCAAGGCACAGCCAGTCACGAGAGAGGCCGACACATTCAACAGACAGATGTAGAAGCTCGTAAATTCCTCCAGTTTTTGTCTCTGAGCTTTGCTTCCGGTGGAAAAATCTTTCTCTGGTGTGGCATGTACAATCTGATACTGCCTTGCGCCTGCCCCTGGCTGTTGAAGGATTTCTGCTTTTTGTTGTTTGTTTGTTTATTTATTTATTTTTTGAGTCAAGGTCTCATTCTATTGCCCAGACTAGCCTTGGAACTGACAGCAGAACTCACAGCAATCCTTCTGCCTCAGTTTCCCAGGCATCAGAGAATATAGATGTGAACTTCTAAGCCCAGCTTGGAGGGGTTGCTGTTAAAGCATCAGTCTTAGCCTGGGGATTTAGCCCAATTGATTCAGTGTCTGCACAGCATACATGGAACTCTGGGTTGGATCCCCAGTACCAGATAAACTGGATAAGGCTGCGCAAGCCTGTAATCTCAGCAGTGGGTAGGTGGAGGGAGAAGGACCAGGAGTTCAGGATCCTTCTTAGCTATGTAAAGACTTCGAGGCCAGCGAGGGATACAGGAGGTTCCTGCCTCTTGTGTGTGTGTGTGTGTGTGTGTGTGTGTGTGTGTGTGTGTGTGTGTGTGTGAATGCTACCCTGTGTCCCACTTACACATTGTGCCATACAATCACACATGGTTCAGGGCTCCATGTCCACCACTCAGGACTCAGGTTGCAGCCAAGGTGGTTATAGGTGACCAGCTGACAGTCAGGCCCTCATCCCAGAGTCCATGGCCAGTTCTTCTTTTCTATGGTGTTATCGGGAAAGTTTGTCACTCAGCATGATCAAAGCATGTGCCCTACTGCTCTCTCTACTCACTTAAGTCTCAGGTGACAAGGGATGTCTGGAATTGTGTGCTGTGGCCAGACTGGCACCACAAAGGACTTTTGAGACAAAAGGCAGCAGTCAAAGAACAGCGAGACCTGGGTGGCACACCCACTTTCCGTGTGTTCCTAGCCTCGACTCCAGAACTGGTTGTCTATGCCAAAGGGCCATGCGGGGAGCCTGCTGGCAGACTTCTCAAAATTGCTATTTGCAGGGACAGGCTTCCAGACGGCTTTGTTTGTTTCGACACGGAATAGCATGTGTAATTTGACAAGCTGCTGGTGACAGCGGGAGGTTCTATGGCACAAGTCTTGTGGCAAGATGTGCACTGGATGGTGGTAGATAAAGGCAGGGGCTGGGTACAGACACAGGTCAGGAGACACCTGCACATGTCCCTTGCTGAGCAGTCCCTTGCATCAGCTGACACTGGGCCTATTTCCCTCCTGCTTGAATGTGGCAGGAGGCATGAAGAATCCTGTAACAAGATGGCTCCTCTGCTAACTGAGGGAGCGCAGCCAGGCCAGGCTTGAATCTGAGATGCTTTCTTGAGTGGCAGAAGTATGTCCCATGTCTCTCAATTGCCTGCGACTTGCCAGAACAGTTTCCACTGACAGGGATGGAGGTGGGTCAGAGTGGACAACATAGCTAAGCTGTTTGCTTTGCTGCTATAATAAACGTTTTCTCAGCAAACATGACCACACATGACCACACATGACCACACATGACCACACGTGACCACAGACTTCCAGAGCCAGAACTGGGTGTTCATCTCTTACCATGCCCCATCTCTTTGACTACATTTCAACATCCTTTCTCTAGTGGCGAATTCCTTGAAGGTACAATTCCTCAACCTGTTAGCCAGACCAATTTTGGATATAATTATGGTTAATTAGGTGGCTTCTCAGAGTGGTTTGCACTCCGCTGGCTATAAGGAGGTCCTTTGCACTTTTGGGTGCACCTCTTCTGTCCATGTTCTGTAGCATTGGCGTGTTAAGTTTGCTTTACTATGATGCCTGGCCAGGAGACAGAAGGCTGTGACAGGGAGAGAGGACTTCGGGTGGGACGATGGGGCAAGTGGAGCTGATGATGGTTTGGTAGTCACTGTCTACCCTCACACTGGCGTCTCTTCAACATCTGGCTCTACATTATGAGACCAGGCCTTCAGCATATGCAACTGGTTCCTACACCTAGAGCGCCTCAAATGACACCCCCCCCCTCCCAAATGTTCTCTACAGAGAGTCAGAGAACTCAAGACCAAGGGAATATGCCCAGGCAGGTCGCATGGGTGACCTTGGAGCACATTCTGTGTACCGGAGATCTGAGGTTCCCTTATTAGACAGGACACTAGCTGGGAGGTGATGAGGAGACGGTGAGCTTACTTCTCATACTCAAATCTTTTCTGTAGCTCCCTGCTTTGAATTTGGGTTCTAACAGGGTGGAATTATGTCAGGGGGACTTGGGGAGTTTGATGCCCAGTCAGGGGAGACTGTGGGAGGGGCTGGTTAGTTAGGAGGAGATGCCAGGCAGGTGTGTCAGAGTTGTGCCCCTAGGGTTGATGGGAATTTGGTGGGGGCAGAACAGGAGAGAAATATGACAACGTCCCCAAAGGGACAGAGCGAGACTGCTTTCTCTCCATCCATAATTTAGTCATTAAAAGCTTTGTGAATGGCCACTATATGTCAGCCACCCAGGACACAGGAGTGATCTAGACAGACACGGTCCCAGCCTTGATGGCGCTTTTCATAAAAAGCACTGCTAAGTATTCTTGGTGTGTGTGTGTGTGTGTGTGTGTGTGTGTGTGTGTGTGTGTATGTGTGTTGGGGGGAAAGAAGTGTTATCTTTCTTTGTCACCAGGAACCCACAGTGGAGTCCCTGGAACTCTCCCCACGGAGATACATATACAGGCCAGCTCCTCCACATGGGGCAGAATCTGCTGTCTGATTCACAGCATGGCACCCAATCTGTCAATCAAAGTCATCTGTCATCATGATACACCTGTCTACAGCCGTCAATCACCAAACACTACCCACCGCTCTGCATCATAGATCCTCATGCACCAGCCCTTATTCCACACAGGAGGATGAAGACATCAAAGCAGGTGATCTAAGCCCTTGTCATGGGCTCTGGAAGCTTCCTCCAGCATCTCCAGGCCAAAAGGGACTTCTCTCTCGGGCTTGAAATGTTTCCAGTCTGCTTTGCTGTAAGCCCCTGCTGGAGGGGTTCCACAGGTCTTTGTGTTTGTCTCTATCAAACACTTGGGGCTCAGCCAGCATTTGGGCACCGATGCAAGACAGCCACACAGGGTTGTTTTGTAGAACATAGCTCCCAGGAGAGCGGAGGTATCCATGGGCTAAGGTTGGCTGTTACATGGTTGGCATGGTGACCTCTGGCACTTGGAAGGGAAGGTGCCAACCCCACCCTGAGTGTTTATCTAGTCAGGACAAATCTTGTCTTCTTTCTATGTGGGGATCCAGATGGCAGCAGTCAGATGAACAAGCAGAAAAGGCCACCACAGAATACAGTTCCAATCAGCTAACGCCTCCTGCCCTAATTCTCTCTTCCTGACAGTGTCACCCATGGTTACAAAGTCCTTGATTACAGGAACCTGTTCATGTCACTCCTCTAGTTCAGCCTCCTTTGAAGAACTAAAGAACACTTCTTCTTCTTCTTCTTCTTTTTTTTTTTTTTAAGACAACAGGTTTCTCTGCACCTTTTTCTTATTAGGAATTCAATGAGGCTATGCCAGTGCCTGGCATACACATAAGTGGATGCTCACAGACAGCTATCAGATGGAACACAGGGCCCCCAAAAGAGGAGCTAGAGAAAGTGCCCAAGATACTGAAGGGGTCTGCAACCCTATAGGTAGAACAACAATATGAACTAACCAGCACCCCCAGAGCTCGTGTCTNTAGCTGCATATGTAGCAGAANATGGCCTAGTCAGCCANCATTGGGAAGAGAGGCCCCTTGGTCTTGCAAACTTTATATGCCCCAGTACAGGGGAACACCAGGGCCAAGAAGTAGGAGTGGGTGGGTAGGGGAGCGGTGGGGTGGAGGGTATAGGGGACTTTGGGGATAGCATTTGAAATGTAAATGAAGTAAATACCTAATAAAAAATTGGAAAAAAAGGAATTCAATGCCCAGAGCTCTTTCACTAATGTGATCTGTCTGTCTGTCTCTGTCTCTTCCTTCCTTCCTTCCTTCCTTCCTTCCTTCCTTCCTTTCTTTCTTTCTTTCTTGTCTGTCTGTCTGTCTGTCTCTATCTTTCTGTCTGTCTCTTTCTCTTTCTCTGTCTTTCTGTCTATCTGCCTCTGTCTCTGTCTCTGTCTTTCTATCTGTCTCTGTCTCTGTCTTTCTGTCTGTCTGTGTCTCTGTCTTTGTCTTTGTGTTTCTTTCTGTCTCTCTGTCTCTCTGTCTCTCTCTGTCTCTGTCTCTGTTTTTCTCTCTCTCCTCTCTCTCCTTGTGTATATTGTGTGAACAAATGTGATTTGGAAATCAGTAAGGAAGTAAAGCCGCGGTCACATTGCTGAGGGTTTGCGAGCTGGAACAGCATCACAAGCCAGAGTAGAGCCCCAAGAAGGGAATGCTGATAGAGCATGTGGTGGGGAGTCTCCCACCAGAAGAGGGCTGACACATCCCTGTGTCCCCCTTGCTGCAGGCTGCTCAGCATCCATTCCACACGATCTCTTTATACGGATGATAGGGTGCTTGGTTCTGAGAGTCCTTTCCTTCCTAGCTGGGATTTGATTTCCAAATCGTTGGTTTATACAACGGAAGGAGAAGAGGTGGGGGGGGGGGCGAAGAGAGATGACAGAAGGAGCTGTTTCTGGGGATGGACTGACAGGTATACTCTGGCCCTCTCCCAGGTGTCCCCAAGACTTCTATCACATCTGCCAGGAAAGATAGTCAGTGACAGATGAGGGGAGGGTAAACTTGGCTCCCACAGGTCACTCTGCTCCTTGGAGTGTTCAAGGTGTTCTTGATCTCAGATATACTGATGAGCACATAGCTCGACAGGGAAGGGTATTATGTAAATGCGGGGGACAGAGCCACGCTTCCTCCACAGTTTCCACCAGGAGATGGAGGCAAATCCAGGACTTAGAAGTGAAGGCCATCTGTATATCCTGTCTCTTTGTCTGGCTCCTTACAGGGATTTAGTAAAACCCTCTGATTGCAAAGGGCCCTTAGTTTTCTCCTTGGGGGCAGGATGATTGGGTAGACAAAAATCTAGATTATGGAGATGGCCTGAACAGAGAAATAAAGGGTGTTTTCCCAGGGCTGGTTATGATTTGGGAAGAAGAAGGAGACATTGTTTTACTTATATGTCCCTAAATGCCCAGAAACAAACCCTACGGTCTTCATTCAGTTCACACCCCCATCTCCTAAGGCAGGAGGAGATCTCTGGGGTCCCTGGTGGCAGAGCACACACATGTCCTGTAGCCTGTGAGCAAGATGGCGATCCACGGTTATCTTAAACTGTGTTCTTATCTTTCTCCCCTTAAGCTGGATCTGTCAACCACAGTGCTTCCATACTGGTCCCTGGAAAGGACTTCACTGTGGGAGAGAGGATGGTCACACCTCAGAGGAGACTAGCAATATCCTGGACTCCAGAGCACCCATCACCCTCCATACAGTTGTCAGCTACTCCATGCTTCCGAGACTCCCCAGCTAGTCCATGTCCTTGAGGGAGTGGGGGCAGGATTACCCCTGGCTCAGGACTCCTAATCTTCAATAGTTCCCCGTGTGTGAGCCTGCCAAGCCTGCTAGCTGAGGTCAGCATACCCCCCACCTCTGGGGCACATTGATCACCCGGTCACTTGGACATTTGTTCCTTCCTTCTTCCTGGAATCCATCCCACCCCCTGTCTGTTCTAACCCTTCTCCCAGACAGAAATTAATCCTAAAATTCACCCTGGAAACCCTTTGAAAGCTGCCCAGTGCTCTGAGGGGGGGTGGCAGCGGTAGGTGAAGATTACTGTCTGTGCTAGAATGAATTTTGCTTGGCTTCATCCTCTTGTCCAACCTGCTACCCTTCATTTAGCCTGGGATCCCAGGAAAGCTCCTCTGTGTCCTCTATTCCCTCCTTCCCTCCTCCCACTCTTCCTGCTCATGTCAGGTCACCTGGCCCAGGCCCAGGCTCCCCAGCCACACCTGGTTCCCAGATCCTGGTTCCCAGCAAGTCAACATTGTTCCTTCCTAGCTTTTACTAAAATAAATCAAATCCGATGTTTATCGGTATCACCTTTTGATGACAAGTGCCACAGGTTGCAGGGTTGTGTTATGTAGGTCACAGTCCAGCTCAATACCTCTACCTACTACAGTGCCTATCACATATGCACTGTGGGAAGGATGGAAAAAGACAGAGATGACCAGATGGATTAAGATACAAGTCAATTAAGGCTGGAGACATGGGTCAGTGGTTAAGAACATCGGCTGCTCTTACAGAGGACCTGGGTTCTATCACAAGACATGGTGGCTCACAACTATCTGTAACTCCAGTTATAGGATTTTCCATTACTCTCTTCTGGCTTCATGGGTACTGTAGAACTCTGGTATACAGACTTACATGTAGACAAATGAAATGTACACATAAAAGAATTAAGTTTTAAAAGATTCAAGTCTACTTTAGTTCTTGAACTTGAAGCCTTGACTCTTCAGGAGCAGAAAGGGTCACTTTCTTTGTGGTTTCTGTGACTTTGATTCAGCTTCTTAGTCTTTCCTGAGTACCAAGCATGTGCTACTTGCAGACCAGTCACCAAGAGGCAGATAACACAGTGACAGGACCCCAGTAGACACCATGGAAGCCATTGCTGAAGCACCCAGAGCTACCAGTCTCTTTAGGTAGAGACTGAGAGTCAGGCTAACCTATCTCACCAACTATGTCTCCCACATTCAGCCACCCTCAAGCATAAGTTGAATTTCTTTGTATATAGATCAAAAGTCATGACATAAGACATGTGTCCAAGCCGGTCCCCATCAGCTTTATGTGCAGCACCATTCCCAGGGTTCCATATGGCGTTTATGCTGCATTTCCTAGGTGGATTTCCAAATATTTGGATCCAGGGTGTCACCAAGGCAAGAGGTAAGGAACAATAATTTACCTCTTGGACTTAGAGAAAAAGAAATCAATGGTATGTCCAGTAAATGGAAAAAGGAGGAGGGGGAAGGAGGAG
>NC_034609.1:42258984-42356103 GCF_900095145.1 Mus pahari | reverse complement strand
AAGAAGAAGAAGAAGAAGAAGAAGAAGAAGAAGAAGAAGAAGAAGAAGAAGAAGAAGAAGAAGAAGAAGAAGAAGAAGAAGAAGAAGAAGAAGAAAGCTCAGGACTTGCCAGAAATCCCCTGTAGCTACCTACTTCACAGAGTTTGTGAAGTCTGAGGACACCACAATCCTGGGGAAGTCAATGTAAGTAGAACAAGAGTTTTGACTCACAGGAAGGGAAGGCTAAAGCTAAGCAAAGGACAGCTAAGTGTTATCTCAAGGGTGGACTTCCCCATTCTGACTACAACCATCCCAGGGGGCTGGAGGGATGGCTTGGTGGTTACGAGCACACACTGCTCTTGCAGAGGACACAAATTCAGTTCCTAGCATCCATGTAGGGTTGCTTACAGCTGCCTGTAAATGTCAATGCCAGGGAATCTGAGAGCCTCTTTTGGCCCCTGAAGGTACTGCAGTCATGCCTGTGCGCACATCTCACACACACACACACACACACACACACACACACACACACACACACACACACACCAGAACAGCGTTCTCTGGGCACCTTATTGGGGATTCTCATCCCTGGGGTCCTCTTGCAGTCATTTCTTTACAATATCATCTTCAGGGCACCTAGAACTTTCTGGATGTCCACATGGTTTGCTTTAGTTTGTATTGGGTCCCTGGCGAGAACACAGATCTGCATTATGTTGTCCATTCCCGCAGCCCCAGAATTACAACAGCACTGGATGCCGTAGTCAGTGAGGGAGCAGGTGAGTGGATGAAAACACGGGAGCCCCGGTTTTCCCTGGGAAGGTGGAAGGATGTTCCAGAGAGACAACCATGTTTGAGGTGGGTCTTACAGTACAAGATGGAATTTTCCTGCTATAAAGACAAAGACAGAGGGTGGCAGGTGAGGAGGGGCCTTTGTGGCAGGGACATTTACATAATGTTGATAAAATGGAGGGGCAAGATGAAGACCATAGGTAAAAGTCCAGAGGGATGACAGGACAGACCTAGCCAATGACCTATTGTTCATATGTATATGTGTATATGTATATATGTATACACACATATACATACATTCATTCATTCACATGTAGATACATACATACATACAACACTTTTTTATTACCAGGCCATCACAGTTGTCCTTGTAACAACATGGGAAAACATGATAGATTAGACATGCAGATATTTGTTTGTACGGCAAAAATAAAGCTTCCAGCCAAATTAAATCAGGTTGCCCGAGCCATCTCCTGCAGCTTCCGACTGTACATGGAATCTGTGTTGTGGGGCTGAGGTGCAGATCCTGGGAATGCTTATGTAAGTTAGCTAAGAGTGCATCTACAGACAATGACTTTGCGTGTCTGGACATCGCATACAGAACAAGAGAAAGATGGAGCCAGGTTGCTACCCCACACAACCTCCCCTACTAGTCCAGAAAAATACAACAGATCGAAGCTGGCCATGTACTTTTCCTTGGAGAAAGGAATATAATTTATGAATTTCTAATTTGGCACATCTACCAAAATATGTATCTTTTCTTCTTGTCAACCTCCCCCAAATTGTTAAGAATCCTTAACTCTTATTGTGAAGTCATCTTCTTCTACTGAGCATGTTGAACCATTGCTTGAGAGACTTCTACATCTCCACACCCAAGGGTCATGAGGGATTTAACACCGAGCAGCTTCTGAGAAGGGCGAAGTTGCTGAAGGGCTAATTAAGTCCCGATTGGGTAAAGAACAGGAGCGTCTAACTGTGAGTTTTGGAGTTATTTTTAAGTACTCCCTGAAGGAGGCGAACAGAATAAAAACTTCATCATTAAGTCTGTTTCCAGTAAATGGAATCTTCTGGTTAGTTTAAGAGAAGTCACATCAACCAAGAGAATTATACACCACACTCGATAATTTCTCTTCCTTGATACCTGCGTGTCTAATGGCTGGTAATGGGGAGACAGAGTCGGGCTTTCTGAGTTTATGCTTGTGGCCAGAGACCGGGAAAAGGACTTTTCTGGTTTTGTAATACCAAAGTAGAAACCCTTTGAAATGTCATTAACCCCCATCTATCAGAAGAAACAGATAATGAAAAGTTAAATCCATGGCCCAGACCATGCAACTGGTAAACAGCAGAGCAGGGACCCAAGTTTGAGCCTAGGATATAACGGCAGGCTCGAGAGTTCTGTGGACCATTTGGTTAGGATTCCAGGACTGAACTGTCACTGTGTTATGTGGGACCAATGGCTCAACTTAGCATGAAAGCTGGTCTCATGTGCCCCATGGGGACCATCATGGTATCTACTTTCATAGCAATGACAGAGGACTATGTTAGGCCAGTACAGAGCTTAGTACATGTATACTAAAGGACACAGCTCATTTTCCACAGGGGAATGCAGCTTCAGAGGTCTTGGTGTTAACCTGGGACCAATCCTTGGCTCCCAGCAGCCAGGCAGGCAATGACAATTCCATGCTCTCCCAGGGTAGTTCTAGTTTTGGCTGCAGCACAGATTGATGGTGAGGTTCTCTGGACTCCATATTCTGGCTTAGCACCACCTTGCAATCTTTGCAGAGGTCTTGGTCTGCAGATGTCTTTCTGATATCTATGGGGCTGGGTGGCTTGCTCTATATACCACAGGATGCTAGGTGGCACTCCAAGCACCCTCCCACTACGATGCCAGTCATACTTTCCCCACCTACCCCTAGCTGCATTTCTAGACAGCCATATTCCCCCAGGGAGTTTGGTTATGCTCTGCTGAGATCCACTGATATCAGTGAAATAGGACAGTGATTTATGATGCTCAAGACAAGGCTAGAGCTTGCTAGAATGCAAAGGCATAGTTCTCTCTTCCTGGAAGATTTTGCAGTTCTTACTGAATACAGATGGGTTCTCACTGGGGAATCAAGGCAGGGCAATCAACAAATTACTGTGGCCCGTTAGCTCATCAGACTCCTGCTACTGAACCCTCGGTGTTTTGTAGATTGTTAATTTCCCATTAAAGGAGCTGTGTCATTTAATAAGCATCCTGCCATTTGGTTCCAGAAGGTGGAATAAAAACTTGAGGGCCTAGGAATTTTTTTTTTAATGATAATAAGGAGTGACAGCTATGTTCAGTCACCCAACATATATAGATTGCTTCCTATATGAAATCTTGCAGAATAAGTCTTTGGCAGTATCAAGAAAAACCTGAAGTGGTTTGTTTGTTTGTTTGTCTGTGTGGAAAGAATATCAATTATTCCAAGCTATAGTTATGGAAAACCTACTGTGTGCTGAGTCTCCTAGTAGATTCTGGATAACACCTACTGGAATAGAAACGTAATTCCCATGGATTCCTGACCTGATTGAGAGTAAAAAAGAGTTTCTTAAAGTGGTGTTCCAAGGCTAACGATGTAATGAATTGAATTATGATCCCACAACTAACTAACTCTCTCTCTCTCTCTCTCTCTCTCTCTCTCTCTCTCTCTCTCTCTCTCTNTGTGTGTGTGTGTGTGTGTGTGTGTGCATACAGAAGCAAGAGGATAAACCTTGGGTGTCACTTCTTAGGTGCCATCCACTTGTTTTTATAGAGTCTCTAGTCAGCCTGAAATTTGCCAAGTAGACTCAGCTGGGGCAGGCCAGTGAGCCCCAGGGACCTTCCTGCTTCTGTCCTCCAGCACTGTGATGACAAATATGGCTCCATGCTTGGGTTTTGAGGTCAAACGCAGGTCCTCATGCTTGCAAGGTGAATGCTTTAATGAACGAATAATCTCCCCAGCCTACCCCACCAAAGATTTGTTGAAACCTGAGTCCCAGCACTTCGGAGTGTGAACATATCGGAAGATGAGGTTGTTATGGAGATAAGCAGAGGAAGATGAGGTCATATGATGGAAGGCCGTATATAAACAAAAGGAAACTTGGACCCAGAAACACATTGATAGAGGAGGCTGATGTCAATTTGCCTGCGATGTGGCTGACAGAGAGAGATCAGAAAGGGCTCCTGGAAACACCAGGAGCTGGAGCAGGTAAGGATGCAGTCACCCCAGTGCTATCAGAGGATGTCTGGCCACACGAACAATCTGATCTCCCTCTAGGACCAAGAAATAAGCCATTTATGTTGTGCTAAGGCCAACTGGTGTGTTCACTGGGTCACGGCTGCTCCGGGAAACTGACACTCCTTGAACTTTGATGGAATGGAAACTCTCGGTCCCTACCTCAGATTGGCAGGACCAGGTGCCTTCTCCAGTCTGTGGCTGCAAGAGTTAGGGGAGACTTGAGCCAGGGCAGTGTTTTATGGTGCTGTTGCATAGAAGATCTGACTAGAAAGCCTAGAGACAGACACAGAAGCAGGACCTTGGAGATGTGAAGAGGGGCTCTTTGAGGATGACATGCGGTGAAGCCAATCTCAAAATGCTGGTTCCTGTATCTCATCAGGAAGCCTTCACCTGGCCATCTTGAACAGAGGCAGATAATTTCAGTAGAGGTGGTATGGGAACCCAGACTCCCAAATTCTGGCAAGTTCATGGCTCACACCACGAGGCTAGACCAAGTCAGATAAGGAGGATGGCACTCAGAGTAGAGCTAAAGAGACTGATTTCAGCAAGGACATGAGGGGTAGCACACAGTGACAGAGAAGAAAGGCAAGTGTCCCATTGCTTAGCTCCCAGGGGAAGCCCCAACACAGGGCTGTACCCATCCCATAGATCTGGGTCTTAGTTTACCTTCAAAGACCCAGAACATGGTGGGGTGGAGTCTCTCCTCAGAATAACATTAGTTATGGAAACAAGCAAACTATTACATTTAAACCCACATCACCACTCTATTCTCTCTATACCCCCAGGGTGCTCCCTATCCCATGGGGATACATGCCTTAATGTCTTATGTTTGAGCTTCCTCTGGACCCTGCAGTCCTTTCTGTTTAGCTAGTGTTTAGCGAATAAAGAACCTGGAGAGACCAGGGCAAGTCTAATGTCATGTCCCACATTCCACCAGTTCTCTGTAACGTGACCCTGTATCCATGAGAACATCTAGCTTTATGGCTGAGCATTTGGTGAACACATGGCTTCCATTCACGTTTTAAAGGGTAAGGCTGACCAGGTGAAGGAGGCAGGGGAGTTTTGAGAAGAGGAGATATACCCAGAATGAACAGCGGACATTTGTGGAAAGATAACACTGTGTGTCCCCATGGTGTCTCCAGTCTCATTCTCCTTATGAAAATGTCATTACCCCTCTCTCAGAGCTTCAACATTCCAGTGGGATGGCTGGATGTTTCTAAGGAAGAATTCTGGGTGTCTTCCTGTTGCTCAGCAAGAAACGGAGGTAGATCTATCTGGACTCATGATTGGCATTCCTGGTTCCAGCTCAACCTTGATTCGAGCCAGTACTCAGCAGGAGCCAATGTCTGGACTTAGAATCTGATACAAGATTGGCCAGGGACAGAGGAGGCGAGAACAGAAAGGGGTCACCTAGGAAAAGTCAAGGAGGATGCTGGAGGATGTTCTGCATCCCAGATCTGCATCCCAGTTCTGCATCCCTTCTCAGCACCTTTGCTATACAAATTAGTATCTCTGCTTGAGAGTGACACAAAGTGTTTCCCAAGAACCCTTGTCTCTTAATATAGAAGAGAATTATACCTAAGATTCAAAAATGAAAGATAGCAACAGAGGGAAAGTCAGGGAATTGCGTCAGGGGACCTGGACCGTGCAAGCATTCTCTCTGGGCATCTCTAATGGATTGTCCAGTTTCTGTCAGTGAGAGTCCTTTTTCAAACATTGAGCTGAAATCTGTCCCTTTGGAAGCATTCCTCTCTCTCTCTAGTGCCCAGGGCTGGTACCATGCTGTGCTGTGCCACTGTCATTTGTATTCTGGAAACCATGACAGCGCAGCCTCTGTGAGCCCTTGAGGACTGGATGGAGGTGTGACCTGTAGACAACACCGTAGAACTGGTGACAAGACAATGGTGAATGCTCTCCTGCCAGCTGCACTGTGAAGACTGCTCTCAAACCTGCTCTGTCCTTCTCCAGCAGGTTCCTCTTTTTAGCCAGCTTCTCTTCTCTGGGTGATCCCAGGCTCTCATTTTCTTCTGCACAAGCATCCCCTTAAAAGCTGTTCTCAGGATCTCGGATCTCAAGATGTCAGCGTGGTCCTTGAAGACCAAAGGGTGGCAGGGTCCTTGGATACAGATGGCTGTGTCACAGCTTTGTGACACATCTAAGTGTAACAAAACTTCAGAGAAGTCCTCAGAGCAAACCGCTACGATGGTTCATCTTCACTGCCAACTCGGCTAGGTTTTAGAATCACCGACAAGACGCACCTTTGAGTGTGTCTATGAAGATGTTTCCAGAAAGGGTTAACTCAGTGGTTTTCAATGAGGTTATTTCAGTGGTCCTCAACCTTCCACTTCCCCAACCCTTTAATATAGCTCTCCATGTTGTGGTGACCCCTCCCCAACCATAGAATTACTTCATAATTGGACTTTTGGTGCTATTATGAATCACATGCAAATACCTGATATGTGATCCCCAAGAGGGTTGCCACCCACAGGTTTACCTGCAGAGGAAAGCCACACACTCACTGTGGGCAGTAGCATCCCACAGGCTGAGGTCCTGGAGAATGTGAGCTGAGCGCCAGCATCTATCTCCGCTTCCTAACGGCATCCACAATGTGAGCATCTGTCTCATCGTTCTGATGTCATCCTGGCCCCACCATGACGACTGTACCCTCACTGTGAACCACAACAAACCCTTCCTCCTTGAGTTGCTCCCACCGGGTAGTTTTGTCATAGCAATGAGAAAAGTGGAGGAGTCAACTAACTGTGGGCACGGTTTGAGCGTGTGCCCCATGAGTTGGGAGGTACGCTGGAACAATACCTGGGAGGATGATAGCCTGCACCTTCTGCCAAGAGTCTCAGTCCTTGGTCTATAGCTGAGTATATCCTTCCAAATGGGCCATTCTAGCTCTGCATGTCTTAATGACACACCACTCATCCAAGCTGAACCCCCTTGGGTCCCCCTTTCTGCCTTGTTCTACCAAGATGTTTATTCTTCCTTTCCTAAGATACCTGTGACCCATGTCACAGATACAGACCATCACCAAATGATGACAAGCCAGACTCGCCCCATGCTGCCCTCTGTGATACCCCCACTTCTACTGCTCTGACAATTCCATCCCTTTAGCGTAGCCCCACAAGTGTCTCTCTATTCTTTGAATATACATTAGTATTTGAGTGCTGGGACTGAAGACTTTGGAAAAACCCTTCATCAGAGACCATACTTTTTTCCTTCTGTCAGATCAATGAACAGTTGGTCACTGTAGTCTTCAGGTCCTGCAGGATTGTCCATGCAGGAGAGGAGTGTCACTTGTCCTGGATGGTGCTGATGACAAGACATCTGGGAATTGATAAGGAGATGGATAAATCCGAAGAATGATAACATGAAGGTTATCATTCACAAATTCATGTGCGCACAGCCCTAGCTATAAGCACCGGGGCCTCTCAAGCTCCCTCTAATCTGTATAAATAATTTTCTCCCAAGCCACTTGGCACAGTACTGTTATGACACACTGAATATGTATAGACACAGCAGGTAATTTAAGATTACTGCAAGTGTCTGACAAAAACATAGAGTGTGGCCCACTTGTTTAGGAAACATCTTAATGACAAGCAATGCAATTTATAGAGGGCATATTTTTATTGCACAGCTACATCAACATTTATTATTTGGCCAATAACTGAGAGAGAAAGCTGACTTCCCCCATCTAGACAACAGAATTAAATTCTGAGGAAGGCAATATAGAAGTAGGCGGAACCTTGAATTTAGTTATGGCATAAAATAATATCCTTTTAGAAATATGCTAGGCAGCATGAGGAGAGGATGGTCTAATACTGATCAAGTATTCCAAAGTGAACACTGTGGAGCTATAATCCTTTCAACTGGTTTGATAAAAATCAAAGCAATCTTTCTACTATAGACTTACACTTCCCCTAAAATGCCAGTAGATTAGCTATGGTTACAGGTATGTATTCTTGGCTTCTTTCTTGCTTTTTAGAAATAACAGAGGAGGGAATGTACACACTGGAGATGTGTGGAATCCGAGGACAACTTGGTAGAGTTGGTTCTTTCCTTTCACCTTGTGGTCCCCAGGGGATTGAACTCAGGTCATCAGACTTTCCAGCAAGGCGGTCACCTGCTGAGCTGTCCCAAGGGCCTCAACTGCTTGCTTTCTTTTCTGCAGGTTCAGAATGAAGTCCCCGAGAAGTTCTGCAGCGCGGAAGTCTTACCTGGCTCTCTGCAGTACCTGAACGATCCATCCTCCCTTCCTGGCTATGGCGCATCACCCTCTCAGAGCTAAGAACGAACCGTTTACCTTCCAAGTTCTGTTTCTAGGGCATAGCAGATATTCAGGCTCCGAGAGGAGGGGAAATATCCCAGGAAATTATTCACGGCGAATGTCCTGAGATTTGCTTTTTAGTCCCCAGACTGAAGTTCCGCTCACAGACTTGCACAGGACGAAAGAGAACCGGGTTCATTGTCTTGTAGAAATGAGGTAATTTATGTCTCTGTTGGCACAGGAAAGTCCTGTGAAATTACTCTTGACTTTTTATCTATTTGCTTGACAAATACTTGTTAAATTTGAGCCTTGTGGACTGCTGGGCCCCCTGGACCATGACTCGATGAGACGCCAGCTCCTCAGCTGTGGTTCACAGAAATTCCATCTGACCACACCAAGTCCTCGCAGCTAGGACCCATTTTGTTACTTGAGCCTTCAGGATGTCATTTACTGTTCGAGTAGACTGAAATCTCACTTTTCCTCCCCACAACCCTCTTTTATTTATTTATTTTTAATCCACTAAGATGGGGAACCATTTAATCAGGAGGGTCAGGGGTCTACGTCACCTGCAGTCCCCACCCCTATCTCAAATTCACTTTGCAGTCCTTAAGAATTTGAATGTCACCCCAGCCAGCTGTCTTGCTGTCACGCTTTATGCTTTGCCTGTCATGAGTGCTACAGATTTTCACTCCCAAATGGCCCTGAGGCTGCCCCATCCCTAGGTTTCTGCTGTGAGGTTAGTGACCTGGGTCACCACTCTTTCCTGGGACTGACATGACAGTCTTCTAGCTGCTGTCTCTCTTCCTTCCTCTCTGTGCCTCTTTCATACTCAAGCCAGGGCGATCCCTCCTGAATGCAGCTGTAGAGGCCGCTCCCATCACTCAAAGCACATGCAGGCCCAGGCACGTCAACCTTTAGATGCAGTGACAGATGTTAGCATCTATGGATTTCATATCTGAGAAACACGCAACTGGGTTACAGGACGAAACTGCAAGGCTGGTGAGACAGCTCACTGGGCAAGGGGGTTTGCGGCCCAGCTTGGAGATTTGAGGCCGATTCCAGGACCCATTTCTGCTAGGTGACCTCTACACACAATGCTATGCCAATATGCCCCTTTCTACTAAATAAATGTAATTGAAAGAAAGGGCCACATCAGGACACATACACACACACACACACACACACACACACCTCTGTCTCTTTTTAAGGAGGTTGGTGATTCTGTCAGGCCACATTCATAGCTATCCCAGAACA
This sequence comes from Mus pahari, assembly GCF_900095145.1. Classification (NCBI taxonomy): domain Eukaryota; kingdom Metazoa; phylum Chordata; class Mammalia; order Rodentia; family Muridae; genus Mus; species Mus pahari. The sequence goes on along the minus strand of NC_034609.1, from coordinate 42,346,566 downwards.
GTTATGTCATAGGCTGGACACACCTGGCTTCTTGTTTGCATTATCAGAAGGACACCATCAGTCATTATGGTTCACAGGTTAACACGGGGCTCAGCTCCAGCCTGTTTGCTGCCTTATCTGTGTCCAGGTTCCTTTGCCTGCCCCCAACTCTTTCCTCCACTGTTCTCACAATGACCACAGGTCCTTTGCTCAAGCTTCTCTCTCCTCCCAAAGTGCCTTTTCTAGCCCTGCTAGCCCAGTTAATCCCAGGTCAGACCAGCTCATCCACTGGGGCCATCCATGACTTCCTTGACTGGTCAGTTCACTTTCACATTGGATCCTTCTTCTTCTTTTTTTAATCTTGCCTTTATTTTTTTCAATGGTGTAATGTGATATATGTGTGTGTGTGTGTGTTTGTATATATATATGTGTGTGTGTGTATATAAACATGCACACACACATATATATACACAAATACATGCATATGTGTATATACACACACACACACATATATATATATATATATATATACACACACAAACACCTGTTTTTGCTTGTGTGGTGATATGTGTGCACATGTATGTGTATGCATGTGAAGGCCCCAGGCTGAATCCTCTTCTGTTGTTTTCCCCACTTAGTCACTGAGTCAAGGTCTCTCAATCAAACCTAGAGCTCACCGATATGGCCTGTCTCCCTAGCCAGCTGCTTCGGGGATCCCCTGTTTCCAGCCCATCCAGGGCTTTATGTGGGTTCTGGTGATCAGAATGCCAGTCCCTGTCCTTGTCCAGTAAGCATAATAGTGACTTGTCCCAAATACTCAATATTTACAGTGTCAGATGCTGTGCACCAACTCTGGCTCTTCGCAAGGGCTCTGCTCGACAGACTCCTGTTTCTGGTCACATTTTAGAGGAGCAGGCAGAGCCAGAGTGAGCTGTTGCTCTGTGCCTGTTTCTCAGCCCCCTGGGAGCATCCTCTGTGACAAGAAATCTCCTTCCTCTATCCTTGAGCACTCGGCCTTGGCCACGGTCAGTCTCCATTCTCTGGGTGGGGCAACTTGGGCTTGGCTCCTTGTTCGCGTGTCTGTGCTCACACAGGGGGCCCCCGCATCATCTCCTTGGGGGTGTCTGCAGCAGGTTAGAGATATCCGTGGAGTGGAATGAAAGTGGAGCAGGTGTACCCTAACGGATCCTCCCTTCCAAGTGCTAACCAGGCCTGACCCTGCTAGCTTTGCGAACAGGTCAGGTGAGGTGGCTTTGGGGTACGTCGGCTATACACAGAAGCCATGGGTCCTCAGGCGGCTTTCCAAGTCTGCCCACTTCCTGTTATTTTTTTTTACACACCAACCATCACACTGGCTGCCTCTTGCTGGCACACCCACAGTGGCTTCCTGAATGCTGACCTACTAAGTGGCCACAGGGACTTCAAGAAAGCCATCTAAATGGCACACCCTATTCCCCAAAGTCTTTAGTGACCTGACATTGATCTTTGAAGCTGGACATGGAGTTTTCAAGTTGACCAACAGAGACTGAGCGTCTCTTTCCATCCCATGCGTACCAGGATGGGGACTGCTTGCCTTGGGTTCTTTATGAGTGTTGTGTCCTCTGCTGGAGTACCCATGAGCCTCAGCTCTCACAGCTGGCTCCTAAATGGTCCCCAGCTCTCCATATATGTGCTGGATTGAATACCAACTCCAGGAGTGTTCAGGACTTTATGATCCCTGGGACCTGGGAGTTATCACACATGCCCAAGGGACTTAGCAGATGTGGTTGCAATAATGACCTTGACTGGGCTACTGAGCATGGACGGTGCCGAGCAGAACAATCTAGACAAGATGTTGTCGATTCCTAGAAAGGCTTATCATACGGCCGTGACAACAAGTGTCAGTAAAAGCTATTATGTTAAGTGATAGTCACAGAGGGCCACGTGTTATAGCATTCTGGTTAAATGCAGTGTCTCAGCTAAGAAGTCCATGGAGACAGCAGGTGAATTCTCATCGCCGAGAGTTGCATCTAGGAGGGGAAAAGGAAGCAGGCTATGGCTCAGATGTGTGAGATGTCCGCTGCAAGCTCAGATGTTTAAACACTTGGCCCCGGCAGGTGACACTGTAGTGGGAGGTGATGGAACCTTCCCGAGATGGGAGATGGGCTAGAAGCCGGTCACCAGGAGGAGACTCTGCTGAAGCTTAGATATTGGCTGTAGTCACAGCTAAGCTTCCCGAGTCATTGATACCTAATAGCTCAAACTACAAGCTCCTGTCACCATGGAATCAGCCCCACCTATGATTTTAGCCACTATTTCCTTCTCTTCCCTGAAGAACAGAGTCTCTCAAACCAGGAGCCAGAATAAGCCTTCATTCTCATTGCTCTAGGGGACTTTGTCACGGTCACAAGAAGAACCCAACTATTGAGTGAGGATAGCCATTTCTTTGGGGGTGATAAAATACAGAAAAGGGGTGCTTACATATTATCCATACCCCAAATGCCACAAAGCTGTTTATTTTAAAATGACTAATTTAGGAGTGTACTTCCTAGGAGCAGAAGCAAACAAAAAAATACAATAAATGGTTACCTTTTATATGATATGAATTTTACTTTGATCAAAAAATAAAATAAACCCAGTTATTTCTCTACTGGTAATTCATATTCTACACCTCCTCCAGTTGGAGTTTTTCCTCTGATGCCCAAGAGTCATGGCAAGTACCGAAAACCTTGCCAGCCCTTGCTGTGTACACTTGACGTCCTATCTGTTCACCGTGGACAGGTCCCTGTCACGCAGGCAGCAGTAGCAGGAGAGTGTGAGGTCCTGGCTTGCTAGACTCTAGGGATACCCCAGAAGACAGGCTTGCCCCAACCATGAGCTCTGTGGTGAGGAGGGAGTCACACAGAGCTAAGCTCATCTGCACTTGTCTAAATGCAGTGAAGCCGGCACGATGCACAGCATCACAGGGAAGGTAGCTTTCCTCTCCATCTTTTCCAGTGTGACAGAAACAGCCGCCATCTGCCGGCCTTGGCCTAAGAGTTATCTGAACGGTCAGGCATCCTGCTCACTTCTTCTGAAATAAGAGCTGACACTGAGGTAGACAGAACAGGGGCAGGAACAGAGCAGTAACCTGGCCCTCTTAGCAATGCCTGACACCTTGCATATTGGAGTTAGCATCTCCCTCAGAGAGCCCTGTCGGCACAGTTTGTGTGAGAAATGGCGGTGGCTGAAGGACTGAAGGATAGGAACTAACAGGCCACATTGGTCCAATGCCAGTAGTCTGCTGGCTCTGCCACGTCACAGTTGGCTTCCCTCTGTCAGGCGTTTGCACCCGGCATGATGGGGGGGGGGGGTGACGGTTCATCTTCACGGTCAGCGTTACAGAATTTAGAATCACCACGGAAATACAGCTCTGTGTGTGAGGGTGTTTCTGGCAGGCTTCGCTGACGAAGAAGGTGGGTGGGTGGGGCACCATGCTAAGGGCTGGGGTCTCAGACTGAATGAATAGGAGAGACCAAGCTGAGCATTTCTCTTTCTCTACTTCCTGGATGTGGTAGATGTCATGTGACCAGCTGCCTGTCACCACAACTTTCCCACCACAAGGACCCACAAACTCCAACTGTAATTTCAGATATGCATATCCCACCGATCCTTCCCTCCCTCCCTCCCTCCCTCCCTCCCTTCCTTCTTTCCTTCCTTCTGTTGCTTCTTGTCAGGTGTTTGGCCAAAATAAAGAGAAAAGTAATGGTTGGTACATTTCAAGACTGACTTGGCTATGGGCAGATGGTCACCTGTGTGCTTGTGAAACACTGAATACATACATGGCTGTATAGGGCACGCAGAGACAGTAAGGTTCTGTCACCATGGTGAACAAGGAGCTCATGATCTGCACCAAGAGACACCTGTCAGCCATGGTCACTTACTTGTTTGGCAGTAACCACACACCAGTGCTCAGCCGAGTCCCTGAACGCAGTGGCAAACAGCTGGATGTGGGTACCAGGAAGGTCTGTGCCTCCAGAGAGACAAATGCTTGCCCAGGGACATGTTTCTAAGGGCTATGTGTGTGACGCACAGCAGGAGGAACCCGGCACTTCTCACTGACAGTATGAAGTATGCCAAGTGTGCACGGAATGGGGAACCTCTTCTAACCCTGGAGTGGGGCACAGGGCTCTGCACCAACCTCAGTGGCTGCTACACTCAATTACCGAGGGCCCTTTGGCTTAAAGCAGCACAGATTTATTCCCTTACAGCAGTGGGAGACTGGGGATCTGTCTCACTGAGCCAAAATTATGGTGGCAGCAGGGCCACCCTCCCTTCAGGGGCTCTGGGGGACTCCATTTCTCATCTCTTTCTAAGTTGATCTCCTGTCTCGGCTTGTGGTTCCGTTCAATTGTGTTCTTCTGAGTCAAATCAACCCTGTTCGACCTTTACAAGGGCATCTGTCTGACATTTAAGGTCAACCTGGATAATCCAGAGGCCTTTTCTGGCTCAAGAATTCCATTTGCAGAGTCTCTTCCTCAGGGTCAGGTAACACAGACCTGGGGGGAAGGGGTGGCTGTCACTTTTCAGGTATTTTTTCCCTCTTTTTTTTAAACACTGAACTACCTTCAGGTCAGGCCCTCAGGAGAAACTGAGTCTGGAGGACCGAGTAGCCTCAGGGTTCTAGTTACCTTACGTTGAAAAGCCAGAATGACAGACATCACTTCAGGTTCAAGTTGTACAAGTTTATCTGACACAGTGTCACCCAGGGACAGGAGGTTCCCATGGCAGCAGCAAGCGTAATGTCACCAGGTGTGATGCTGAGCACTTTACCCCAGGAGCGCCATGACCGCTGACAGCTGTCACACGAGCACACACTATTCCACACCCCCATTTCATAGCAGGGGAAACTGAGGCACAGAGAAGCTAACGTACCAAGTCAAGGTCACAGAGGTAAAACGTGAAGGGACTTGGGGGTGAGGAAATGGCTCAGCTGCTAAAGCACATGTCTCACAAGTGTGGAGAGCTGAGCAGAAGAACCCCTTTAAAAGCCAGGCATAGTGGTGAATGCTTGCTGTCTCAGCGCTGGGGAGGAGAGACAGGGTGATCCCTGCAAGTGGGTGAGCCAGACAGCCTGGCTCTGAAGCTACAAGCTAGTGTCACATCTTATTTCAAAGGAAAGGTAGAAGGCACCCAAGCTCCTACTGGTCACAGAGGTTGTCCTCCAATGGCCATATGCGTGGGGCACACACCGGTAAACACACACACACACACACACACACACACACACACACACACATGCACACACACACACACACCCCACATATCCACAAGAACACATGCCATGTAGCCAGTGCTGCTGGCACTCAGCCTGTGAATTCACAGCTGTGCTCTCCATACTTTACTCATTCCACCTCCCTGCCAGGATTATTCCCCATTTCAAGGAACCACCCCACGTACCGGCAGGTGACCTTTCAATATGGAGGTGGGAGGTAGCAGTGTGGATAGCCGGGGAAACTCTTTCCAAAGTCTAAAGACCCAACCACTCATCCAACTTTGATCAACAGAGTGGCTTTGAACAGTCCCCACCCCTCTCAGGACCTCAGAATCCTGGTGGGCTCTGGACTCTGCCACCCTCTGGTGGGGTTGTGGTCTTGGGAACTTTAAAAGCATTACCCTGAACACAGGCTGGAGAGAGGTGAGGTGAGGGCAGGGAAAGAGGGTGAACAATAATGCCCTTGTCCTCACAAGGTGAGAGAAACGGCCAAGGAAAAGCGGTGCAAAAACCAGCTGCAACATGGCTATCCCAAAGCTCCCCTTCAAAGACCACTGACTTCCCACACAGCTGGAAACACCATCCCAACGTTTAAGAAGGCATCTAATAGAATCATAAAGCCCCGCACAAGGTCAGCTTGTCAGCTATGTCTTTAAAAGGAAGCCATGGAGACCCATGGAGACCCACATTAGAGTCTCTTGATTAGCTCACATTTCTCGATTGAGAAATTCCCCTATCTTTAGCTTTAATTGAAAGTGTTTAACCTGTTACAAATGGCCATGCACAGTGCTGAGATGAACACCCCCCAAATGCTCATTTCAAAGATGTGAACCTTCTCAAGGTTTGGCAGGAACACATGGGCAGACCTGTAGATAGGATGGAGATGAGATGCTAGTTTTGAGAGAAGATGCTTTCTGGCCCAGCAGCAGCAGGATCCAGCAGGCCCTGACAGCCCCTCAGGTAGAGCTCCCTGCATTTTTCCACATTCCAGAAGGATGGCTACTCAGCCATTCTCTCTCCTACTTAACTAGACCCCCCCTCATGTGCGTATGTGTCTGTGTGTCTGTATGTTAATGTGTGGTAATGCATACTGGGTGTGGGGTGGTGAGTGGGTGCGCGTATATATATGTGCATGCCTGTGTGGAGGCCAGAGGTGTACCTCAGGTGTTGTTCCCTAGGAAATATCCACCTTCTATTTTGGAGTCAATTTCTCTTTCTCCCCCCTCTTAATGTGTTAGATGCATGGATTTATTTTACTAGGTGTGTGTAGTGCTTATAGAGGTCAGAAGAGAACACTAGATGTCTTAGAACTGGAGTTACAGATGGTTGTGGGTTGCCATGTGGACGTTGGGAATGGAACCCACATCCTCTGGAAGAGCAACCAGTGCTCGTAAGTGCAGAACCATCTCCAGACCCTGATAAAGTTATCTCGTTATAAATACAACACTATAGGCCACCATTATCACCAAATCACAGACACATTCACAGGTCTTTGCTTACAATATCTATTTTTCCTTTTGACTTTTTTTTGGAGACAAGATGTTACACTGTAGTGAAGGCTGGCTTCAAACTCACTGCACTCCCTAGGAAGTCCCAGTCTTGAGGCAATCCTCCTGCCTCAGCCTCTTGAGTGCTGAAATTATAGGTGTGTGCCACCACCCTTTATATATAATAATTTTATAGGTGAAAGGATTACTTGCAACATTTTATTCTGAGTAATCTTCCCTTTTGCTTACTATTCGTCTATCCCCACTTATGCCACTTAAATAAAATAGGGACGCACACCACCCATGCCGTTTAACCTTACAGAATATGTCAAAATCACACACAGGCAATATTCACAGACTCTTCCCACAAACATTGCTACATACACATATTCTTCTTAGTCTGACAGCACGGACACTGTCACTTTTCATGAGCCAAAGCGCAGCTCACACTGTGGGATGTAGGCTGATGAGTTAAACTGTCAACACATTCTAGAATCACCTTGGGAGAGTGTCCATGGAGGGTTGTTGAGAGATCAGGATGTCCTGTGTACATGTCTGTGGGGACTGGTCGGGGCTGTTATAATCGGTGTGGGAAGACTCAGCCTGAAGGTAGGTGGCACCATTCCCTGGGTTTGGGTCCTGAACTGTCTAAAGGAGAGCAAGTAGGTTGCTTAAGCAAGCACGCACGCATTCGTCAGTCTCTGCTCTTGACTGTGGATGTCATATGACCAGAGGCTTCAGGTTCCTGCCCATTTGATTCCCTTACAACCACTGACTGTGGCACCCCAGAACTGTGAGCTAAAGTACACCCTTCCCTTAGTTGATTTCTGTTAGGAGATTTTTACCACGGCAACATAAATGAGACTCGGGCATGTGTTGCACGGTGCACCTGGTGGACATTTTAATATTTTTCTACTCTCTGTTGCGCTGGCAAAAGTCAAAAACCTTGGCTGGGTGTGGTGGCAGTATACACCTGCATGTCAACACTGGGAAGAATGAGGCAGGAAGATCGTGAGTTCAAGTCTACCCAAAACCATCTCTCCAAACCAAGCCAAATGAAAAGAAGACAACACCAACCAAGCAAGGCCAATGCCTCAGCTAACACCCACGGGCATAGAGACTCACGCACTGAGTTTTACCAAGCAGGTTTTGCAGAAGGAAGGCTGCTGAATAAAAACCATGCATGTCAATAACTTCAGTGTCTCTCACCAGACTGGCTTGGATTCGACGCGTATTCTTTGGACAACAGAGTCTAAGCTTTTACCATGGGCACTGTGGCCTCTACAGTCTTAGGTGTCTAACAACGAGCTGAGCTTTTCAAAGCACCAAGTCTGCCTAGCTCTAAGACATCAAAAGAATAAAAGATAAAAAAAGGCAGAGGGGTCCTCAGGGGTGGGCGGCACTGGAAGACTTCGTTTTATCAGCTAATGAGGTTCTTGTGTCCCTAAATGAATCGCTGTCCTACACAGAGGTTGACCAAGCTGTGTAGGTATAACTTACCCCTTTACAGATTCAGCATTGGCCACTGGGGACATTTCTCAAGGTGACTCTTGCTAATTAGTCATACAGCCAAGTCCCCTCCACTGCAGAGAGTTACAAGGAAGAAAAGGCTTGGAGAAACTTGGCAGTGAATGGGCTCCGTCTGGATGCTAACCATTGTGGATGTGGGAAGGGATTTGTTTAAGAGCAAGAATGAAAACAGCGGAGTGTCCAACATGCATCCTTATCGGAGCGCTCAGGCTTTAATGACCACTGCAAGTATCTCTCAGTGCCAGTTGGAGGAGTGCATATCCCCGACAGGAAATCCCATTTGGAGCGGGATGCTTGCAACATTCAAGGGGGCACAATGCCAGCGTGAAAAGTCCTAGAAGAAGCCGTCAATGCTGGGACTTTCTCAGTACCTGCAAAGGAATTTCCTGGGAGCTCCTGTTCTAGAAGGAAGAGGAGCCTGGCTCCCACAGCTTGGCTGCATGTAGCCAGGAAGCCATTTCCCCGAGGGGAAGACATTAATGGGAAAATAATCCCATGTGTGTGCATTTTTTAATTTTGCAATTTGAAATGTCTTTAAATGCCCCATCCCTCCAAGTGTGATTAATCCAAATTTCTCCCACTGTTATGATGGCAAATAGCCAGTTCTAGCGTGGCTTTTGAAAGAGCATTCTGGGTGTTATTGAGATTAAAGGGAGAAGGCAGGTGTGAAGCTGATGGCAAATGGTACACATTTCACTATCATGGCTATGGGTGAGACCATTAAGGGGGTCTGTGTGAGTTGTGTGGGATACGGAGATGGAGCATAGGCTGTGCAGTTTTTGCCAACCCGACACAAACTAGAGTCACTTGGGAGGAGCAGATTTCAGTTGAAGAATTCCCGACGTCAGAATGGCCCATAGGCACACCTGTGCAGCATTTTCCTAGCTGTTGATTAATGTGGGAGGTTCCAGTGCACTGAGGGCAGCGCCATTCCTGGGAAGGTGGCCTGACAGATGTAAGAAAGATAGATATGAGGCTGGAAGCAAGCATGTAAGCGGTGTTGCCCCTGGGTTCTGCTACAGCTCCTGCCTCCAGGTTCCTGCCTTGAGTTCCTGCCCTGACTACCCTCAGGGTAGTTCCCTAGAAGTGTAAGATGAAATGAACCATTTCTTCTCCAAGTTACTTTTGGTATTAGCCTTATCCTAGAAACAGAAAAGCTAACAGTGCCAGAGCTACCAGTGTGTGCCTGCACACGGTGATGATGGGGTACTTGTGACCTGCCTTGGGTGTGGTCAATGAAAAGCTCTGATGGAACACGCTGAGACCAGTCCTGCCTTCCCCTAGAGACTTTGAGAACATTGCTGAGCTTGTTGGGAGGAGATCTGTAAAATATCCTCCGGTTCTGATATTATGGGAAGTTTCCTTGCCATTCACATAATCAATTAACATGAACTGAGTAGTGAGAAAATAAAGATGATTTCCATTTTACAGTCTGATATGAATTCCAGCAATCTCAATGATATTCAGTGCGTGCTTGTATCATCTCTCTAGTGATAATAGGAACTGGTGTTTTTAGGTTGCTTATTGGTGTCGTGTTCTAGACTAGGTGTGGCCTCAGCCTTAGTTCATAGGTGTTCATAACCTTTGAACCAGGTAAGATGGTTAATTTTAATTATCAATTTGATACAACATGGACTTGCCTGGAAAGTGAGTCTCAGTGAGGAATTATCTAGGTCAGGTTGGTCTGTGGGGATCTGTCTTTATTGTTAGTTGATGGGAAAGGAGCCATCCCACTGTGGGCAGCACCATTCCCTAGTTAGGGGGCTCTTCAGCAGTATAAGAAAGGAGAAAGCTGGCTGAGAGGGAGGAAGCAAGGATTCATGCATTCATTCTCTTTTTGCTCTTAACTGTGGACATGGTGCTTTAGGCTCCTGCCTTGACTTCCCCAAGATGGTGGACTCTAATCTATAGCTGTAAACAGAGATGAAACTAGGACACCAGATGAATCTATTATTCTCAAACAAGGAAAGTGCCTCAGTTCCCCTAATCTACCTACAAAGTTAGGGGTAGATAAAGTTTTAAACATTTCCATATTCCCAAGTGAGTTGGTATTTCATCACTGACCAAACCCTGAAGGGAACAGTTGAAGAGAGGAAGGGTCTATTTGGGCTCATGGCTTCAGACTGTGGTTGGCTACTCCATGGATTCAAAGTTAAGATGCAGAAGGCACACCACAGCAGCAGGAAGATCCAGCAGAGGCTGCTCACATCATGGCTGACAGAAAGCAGATAGATTGATGATAGAACAATAGATCAATAGATAGGGCCTCCTGGGGACAGTAGGCTTCCCTATCTGCTGTTCTTTCATTTGGTCTCCAGCCTAAGGTGCTGGCTACATTCAGGGTCAATTTCCTTCTTGGTTAATTATTCCAGGAAACACCCTCAAGACAAGCAATTGCTCTCAGTCCAACCATGTTGACTAGCAAGATGAGCCACCACACCAACAGCATTGCCCCTGAGACTCACAAACTCTCTGTGTCTCTCAGTTCCTCTTCCCCTTTGCTTGCTTGCTTGGAGACAAAGCATCAAGATAAACAATGCGTGGAGATCAGGGCTGGAGGAGCATTTAAAGGTCTTCTAGGACTTTAGCTATGGATTTTGAGTCCTAATGCTGACATCTGATGGTTCTGTGATGTGGGCTGAGTCGCTTAGCCAATCTGGTTTTACCTGTAAGGTGGATATCAAATAGTACCAGGGATGCGGTGAACATATGTGTGAACATGGGTGGTCTTAAGGCACCAGATGAGTTCTGGCCACTGTCCACCTGGTCTGGGGTTGTAATACCAGGAGAAACGTTACACAAGGATGCAAAATGCAGAATAGTGAGACAGTCATTGAACTGAGTGCTTTCTGTGTGCTAGCCTAAGTTCTAACATCAAGTATGGTCTAGGCGGACAGCAAGACCACCCAGTGAAATGCCTGGTCTACTCGCAGATAAAATCTTCCCAACCCCTCAGGTCTCACTACCTCTGTTTCCTCAGCTAAAAATCACCAAGGCTTTCTCATGTTAGAGGGCAGCTAAATCTTCCAGTGGAGACATGTGATCTTCTGAACGCTGCTGTTTTGCCAAGATCCAGTAGGTGTTGTACTAATACAGGGGCTCTGTACCTCTCTGGCCTACTCACTCCATCCATCAGAAGTCTCATGGGAATCTTTGGCCCCTGTAAGCATAAAGGACTGGCACCAACATGGCTACGCATCCTTAAGATTATTTCAGCATAAATGCACCCAATGAGTGTCCCCCGCCTTCATCCACCTGGCACAAAGTCATTCCTCATTCAGAACACATGCTGATTTATTCTCCTAATAATACATTATTCATTCACATTATGCAAATCCAGATGCATCTTGGTCAAAATGTATCTGTGGGATGGTAAGGCCGAGACAGATGTAATGACATTTCAACTTTGGGTCTGTTTCATTAACAGACACAACTGAAATAATGTCTATTTCTTGTGGGTGGACTACAGGGGAGTGATTAAGAGGAGTGACCTGAGGATCTTTGTGGCAAAGTGCCAGTCACCCCACTGCCTTTGGTGGCCTTTGGTGGCCCAGAAGGTTAGGGTGAGAAAGTGATTCTCTATTCTTGGGTCCTAGCAGACATGGGCTCTGGTTGTTTTGTCTTCCTTGAAAGAGTGCTGGTTCTAGACACTGTGATTTGGGACTGGAGTGTTGGGAACACAGTTTGCACTCTTTAAAAAATAAAAATTATATATAATTATATATTAATATATATTATATATTATATATATGCGCATGTGTGTGTGTGTGTCTGGATCTGGGTGTGAGTTTATGTGTATCAGTGCAGTACTCACGGAGGCCAGAAGAGGACACTGGGTCCCTTGAAGCTGGAGTTATAGGTGGCAGCAAGCCACCTATAACAAAGTTATAGGTGGCAAAGTTGCTGGCAACGGATTTCAGTTTCACTGAAGGACCTGGAAATTCCCTTAACTGCTGAGCCATCCCTTCAGCCCACGTTTCTCTCTTGTCTCCCTCTCCCATTTAGGGTGTGTGTACTTTACAGCAATTCCACAGAGGGAAACAAACAGCCAGAGACTTGGATGTAGCACCAGATGTGGTCACAGAGGTGGGATTTGAGAGCTGGGGGAAACCCAAGCCAGTTGCTAGGGTAGTGGCAGCCAGAACTTTCCCTGGGTATAGGGGGTGACTGACCCCCAAAATTCAACATGAAATCTGGGAGACTGAAGGACTCTGGCATGGGAAGGACTTGGCAGACCCAGCACGGGGACAGTACTGGTTGATGAGGAGAAGTCACCCATTGGACCCTAGGTCTCTATTGAGGGAAGATGGAAGGAGGAGGGGACACAATCAAACTAGGGGATGGGTTTAGAATTTAAGAAGTTCAGCCCTTATGGTCAAAGGGTAATTGCTTAGGGCAATGGATGCTGCCAACAGCTAGCCTTGGCCCTCTCGGACCCCTCCTCTTATTGTCAACCAGATTACTATCAGAGTGCCGGCTACAGGCAGGCAAGCCTAGTGGTAGGTGCTGGAGGCAAGGAACATATCAGACATGCATCCTGAACTCAGTGGATGTGGGTGGGAAGCCCTGATATCACATTTTTATTCTAACTGCAGTGACAGTGCCCAAGGAAGAAGTTCCTGCTGAGGGCAGAGCATCAAGGCCGGTACCATAGGGTGGGGGTGGGGAGAAGGGCTGATTCTGGAGGAGGCCACATTTTAGCTGGAACTTGGGAATTGGGTCTCACTCAGCTAGGTAAAAGAAGAACATCCCAGGCAGAGGGACAGTCCCTGCCAGGGGCATAGGTCTACACAGGCTTAGAGCTGCTGGCTGGGGTGGCCCTGATAATGACCAGTGGGCAGGAACTTGGAATCTGAGATCTAAAGGGTGGAGAGAAACAGCTCTAGCTGTTGGGTTGGAAAGACTTTCCTTCAGGTTGTCATGAAAGGATGCATAGCCCCGAGGAGGTCGGAACCCGGGCCAGCCTGGTGCCCTTTGTCACCACCTGTATTCGGAGGAGGTGAGAACAGGGACAGAGCTCAGCAGTGGTCAACTCAGTGTGGCCACCTGTTGACGACAAGCCACTCCACAGGTGTGTTGACAAAGCCAGAACAATGCTGCCCTGCATTTTTACAATGTTTCTTTATAGATGTGGCTAAAATCGGGTGTTTATTGGGCATAGTCCTGTGTGTGTGTGTGTGTGTGTGTGTGTGTGTGTGTAGGTATGTTCCTGAGAACAGCAAATGATTACTTTTACAAAAGTGAAGCACCACCCACTCCAAGGATAAAACTGAGACCAGGTTTCCCTGGCACGATTTGAATTTTTTAACAGTAGAAACTGTAGTGTCGTTGCCCCATCTGCTTTCTCACAGACCCTCCTCTTACCTCTAACAGTCCATAACACAAGCTGACATGAGATGGGTGTGTGTATTCATTCTATCAAGGCAATAATAATACATGCCTTTTAAAAGGCTTACAGGACATGCTGGGGTGGGGGTGGGGGTGGGGGTGGGGGGACACATCCCGGTGGATCTGAGGCAACCATGATGGATTTTGCAGAAAGATCCAATGAGGATATAAAGGCCGAAGGGCAGGGAACGGAGTACAGGTTGAAGGTGTGGCCAGAGCGGCCTCTCCCCTCTGCTGCTGGTGCCTGGGAGGAGCTGGACCAGCAGTCTATACAGTGAGGGTATCAGAAAGGAAGATGGGCCAACAGCTACATGCAGGGATGTGAAGGCTAAAGGTGTTGTCTCTGCGTCAGCCGTATAAACCACCCTGCTCCCAGAGACCCACTTGGAAAACCACCACACTCAAGCGTGTGCTATCCGGGCCTCATAGCATGGCGCTGGTAACTTGGGCTATGGCCTTAGGAAGATCCAAGTGGTGACATTTCTTTCTCAAGGGGGTTCATCCTAAGGTCAGTGCAGCCCAAACAAGGCTCCTCCCCACAGCCCCCCACCCCCCACCCCCGTTTAGCTCCAGTCCCGTGGAAAGACAAATAACTCCAAGATTTTCCTATTTACATTCTTTTCCGCAGGTGGCTGGGTGCCGCATGCAATTTAGATCGATTTCTACAGTATTCAGCTGCAGCAGCGGAGGGCTGCATCAATATTTATAAGCTGTTTACATCTCTTTACGCCTCGCGAGGGACATGGACAATATTGCCATCCGATTCTCCCAGCAGACCACAGGCTAAGCTGTCCTTACCCCGTATTTTATTGTTGCCATTAACAGCAGGTTTGTGCTGGGACAAGAGTGATGCACCCCTGGCTCCCTCTGACTGCTAACACCGGCACAGGAATTCTGGGAGCCTTTCCCACCAACCACCTCGTATTTTCCATACCCCACCTCCAAACTTCAAAGAGCAAAGAGGGCCTCTGCCCTGGAAAAACCTCACTGTTACAGAGGTATCTGATTATTTTAAAATTTAAATCCGGGAAGCTTGAAAGCCGAACAAACCTATAAGGACAAGAAATTACCGAAATAATTACTGAAAGGATGATATGAGGATGTGGCATATTCCACAACCTGAATTTAATATGCAGTAGCAAGACAAGGCCTCATTTATGGTGGCTCAACAGGGACATGTGATTCTGGAGGAGGATGAGCAGAGACAAGACACCGTGACCCTTGGAATGGCATGTGACCTATTAGAACAGGCACTGCATATGGTAGAGAAAATATGAGAGAGGAGTTTATAAATTGTGGTGTTAGGGAGATGATGGTTGAAAGCCAAAGAGAGACGTAGTCCATGAGACCTCTCCTTGGAGGAACACTGAGTGCTTATCTTTCCCTTTTAACAATGAATGCACGTATGTGTGTGTGTATGTGCACATATGTGTACAGGTGCACATGCACTATGTGTGTGTGTGTGTGTGTGTGTGTGTGTGTTTGTGAGACAGGATGGCAGCCTCAGGAGTTGGCCCTTAGGAACACTTTGATCAAGACAGGTCTCTTACTGGCCTGAAGCTCACCAGTTAGGCTAGACCAGAACCCTCCTGCGTCCACCGTCTGGCTGCTGGTATTTTAAGTGCACAGCACTGTGCCTGGCTTTTTATGTAGGTACTGGGGATCAGGCTCAGGTCTCCATGTTTGCCAAGCAAGCAATTTATAGACTAACCCCTTCTTCACCCCCGTCCCTTTATCCTTTTTAGGGATTCACTCGACTTGGAGGAAGCTTTTGAGCAGAGCAGGGCTGAGGCCAGAGCCACAGGACAGGTCCTGAGCCTGTCCCTGGCTGGTGGCCCTTAGTGTTTTCGTAAACTGCTCAGATCCACTGCAAATCTAGTTGAGCCTCAGACTGGTTCTAACAACAATGGCACTGTGTTCATGTGCGGGACCCTTTAAACCCTTGTACGACAAGAAGCCGTGTTCAAGATCAATAATGGAGTGCAAAGCATAACCATACTCACACCAGCCATATAATTGTAATGACATTTACATTAAGATTGTTAGCATTAACGATTCTATTTTATCTTCAGTTACATGTATGTTTGTGCCTCTGTGTGGCTCTGTGCACACAAGTGCGTATGGAAGCTGGGGAAGGCATTGGATCCCTTAGAACTGGGGTTAGGGTGGGGACCCACATAGTGTGGGTGCTGGTGACAGAACTTGGTCCTCTGAAGGAACAGTATGTGCCCTCAACTGCTGAGCCATCCCTCCAGCCCTAAAGTACACACTATAGACATGATTCATGGATTCCAAGCCTAAGTACCTTCCCCAGGATGACTGTGCTGAAGTCAGCAGATGCTCTTTTCCTTCAATAATATGGCACGGTATCTACTTATGAGCCACACATGCCCCATGTTATACTTCCAGCTACCACTAGATCACTTACAATACCTAATACTATGCAAATGTCATGCAAATGAATCTACTGTAATGATTAGGGACCAAGGACAGGACGAAAACCTTTGTGCTTGTAGTATATATGTAAATTTTCCCCTAAATACTGTCAATATGCATGTAGATGTGGAACCCAGGAAATGGTTGTGTATTCTATACTTTATACTTTGGGATTAAGATACTGAAACTTCTGGTATCCCAATGCACTAACATACCCCAGAGGGCTTCTGAAATTAAGCTATAGTTCTGTCCCTTCTAGGCATCACTACACTGAGCTGTTTCAAAGGAAATCAGCATTGAATTCTATGAATCAGGAATAACATGCAGGGAATTCTTTGTGTCCAGCATGGAGCCTGAGGGTGTTTCTTATGTTAGATGTAACAATAGTGCATTCTTTTACATCAGAGTCTTGGTTTATCAGTGTCTGCCTTAGTTTACCATTATAGACACATATTGTTTTTAGTTTGGAGCTACTGTGAAAACAACTGTTTTTGAAAATATCTACGTGTGCACCTTCAGGTCTATGCATTTGGTTGTGGTCCTAGCTTCTTATCTGTTGCTGTGATTAAGAACATTCTGACCAGAACCAGAACCAACCTAGGGGAAGAGTTTATTTAGCTTACACTTCCTGGTCACACTCCATTATGGAAGTCAGGGCAGAAATGCAAGAAGGAACTTGAAGCAGAAACTGCTCAGTCACTGTCCGTGCTTAGCTAGCTTCCCTGTGGAGCCCAGGACCACCTGCCTAGGGGATGATGCTACCCACAGTGGGCTGAGCTCTTCTACATCAACTAACAGACAAGTCAGTTCCCCCACGGACATGCCCACAGGCCAATCTGATCTGGGAGGTCCCTCAATTGAGGTGACTCTAGGCTGTGCCAACATGACAGCTGACACTAACTGGAAGAGTTGTCTTGGTACATACAGAGAAGTCGAACTGCCAGGGTCATAGGATATGACCTGTGGATCTTAGTAGATAATTACACTGTGCACACTCATCAGCAAAATGCAGGTCTCACTTGCTCCACATCCTTGCCAGTGCCTACTATTGTCAGCCCTTTATTTTAGCTATGATGGACACATCTGGCTCTCAGGTGACTTCTTTCCCCATATTTTCAGACTTAACATAAGTAGCAGTGGGCTTCCTATCTCCATTAGACAATCTGAAGTCTTTCCTCTCTTCTTGGTTCAAATTCCCCCAAAATGAAATTCCTTCTTCTGTGTGTCTTTTAAAGCAACTTTCATTTTTCCCTTTCCCTCAGGTCTGGAGGACTGTTTGAGGTGTTGCTTGTAGTGCATTAGACCATAGCCCTATGTCAGCCTTCATCCCTCTCCTGGAATGTTTTAGGTAGAAGAAAAGAGGGTTTTTTTTTTTTAAATGACTGTTTTTGGACATTTTAGAAATGGCTCTGATTCATTTCCTTGGCAACTTCCCTGGCTTCTGATCAAAGGGCCTAGAAACTTTTTAACTGGATTAGTCTATTATCCAAGGTATTACAGCTAAAGTGGCTAATTCTTCCCCTGTTAGCTCCTCAAACTCTTGCAAACGATGAATGCGAAAGTGTGATATGAAGCCCTTTAACTTGTAAGCGTTTGCTTTCCAAAGGATTAGTACATTCTCTGTGTTTAGCGTGTAATGGAGGCCATTCAGCCAACCTTCTGTAGGCACCAAGGAGAGGCTGGCTTAGATCTGCCTGCTGCAACTTGCCTTTTAAGGGCCCCCATTATCTTAGGCTTGCTTTCTCACTACACTAAGGACACCCACATCTCTGATCACATTATTTTACACCACTTACTGGGTGGAGGCAAGCCTCCTGCTGTGTCTCCTTCCTCCCCTCCTGCAGTAACTACTCCCCAGCTTATACAAAAAGTCTTCATACTTCCAGCACCTTCCAGTCCTTCACCATCCCCACTCTCCATCTGTGGTATGTTGGCATACTTGGTACCCAGATTGCAGAACTGTTTGGGAAGGATTAGGAGGCGTGGCCTTGTCTGAAGAGGTGTGTCACTGGGCGTAGGCTCTGAGGTTTCAATAGCTTCTACCATTCCTAGTTAGTTCTCTTTGCCTCATGCTTGTATATTAGATCCCAGCTACTGCTCCAGTGCTATGCCTGCTTGCCTGGTGCCAGGCTCCCTAGCATGGTGGTCATGGACTCTAACCCTCTACAACTATAAGCCACATATTAAAAGCTTTCTTTCATAAGTTGCCTTGGTCCTGGTGTTCTATCACAGCAATAGATAAGTAACTGAGATACTGATCCTTCAGAGGCTAAACTCTCCGGCCAGGGCTGAAGGAGAGGGGTAAACGCACAGTGGCCGTGACTCTGGAAGCCTAGGATCTCCTCTCCACCCCCTCCATCTGTACCTTGCTTTATTCTCAGCCATGTTGTTGAGCCATAGTCTCTCCTTTTGAGCCTTTGGCCTTCAGATCTATCATTAAGCCTCTCAACTGGTTTGCTAGATAGAAACAGCCTGGGAACATCTGTGTGCTCCCACACCTCTCTCTTCTTTCACTTCTGTGGATCCACATGACCAGTTCTGGCCAATGGGAAGCAGAGCTTTCAGATCCAAGTATTTAAACACTGAGGTTGAACACCTTTCTTCTTCTTCCTCTATCACAAATATGTGGGGTCCTTGAGTATGGTACAAGTTGGCAGAGGATCTGCCAGCTTGGATCCCTTAGGTGAGCTTCTGGCTCACAGTTCAGGAGGATACAAACCATCCTGGCTTGGTGCAGGTAAGGCAGCAGGAGGGGGTTGCAGCTGTGGCACTGCCCATGTTTGGGCAGAACTGGAAGCAGAAGGATGATAGAAATGGAGAAGGGCCAGAACCAGGGATGGACTAGGAACTGCAAGGCCCTCTGTGCGTTCCACTTCTTCCTGCTATGCCCCTCCCCTTTAAAGGTCCTGCAGCTCCCCCATACAGTGCCACTAGCCGTCCATCAGATGTACAAACTTGAGTCTATGAGGGACACTTCACATGTGATCCCCCAGGAATCAATCTCCTTGACACAGGCAGTGGAGTGCTCCCACAGGAGCACAGAGCAGTGTGAGGAGGGGTCTCTCCCCCGAGACAGCCCATAGCTCACACTGTGGATGGTTGCTTCTCATGGCTCCTCTCTCCAGGTTTGGTTTGGTTTTTAAAAAGCAAACTAATATCATTACCTTGGCTTCTTGGTTTTTCTATATGTACTAGCGTGCTGTGATCTTGACATGATTTTTAAAAAAATAGGTTGTATTTGTTATTTGAGAACTTTATGTACTGCACAATTTAATTTGATCATATTCAAGTCTCATTTCCCGACTCTAACCCCCCCAGACTCAGCAACACCCCCTCTACTTTGTTTTCTCCACTAATTCCTACTCTCCATCTCCCTCCTTTTCTTCCTCTTCCTTCTCCTCCTCTTCCTCCTCCTCTCTCTCTTCCTCCTGTCCCCTCCTCCTCCTTTTCCTCTCCCTCCTCCTCTCTCTTCTTCCTGTCCCTCCTCCTCCTCCTTCTCATCCTCCTCTCCCTCATCCTCTCCCTCCTCCTCTTTCCTCCTTTTCCTCCCCTTTCTCGTCCTCTTCCTCATCCTCCCTTCTCGTCTCTTCTTCCTCCTCTTCCTCCTCCTTCTTTTCTTCCCCCTCTTTCCCAGTGAGTCCAGTTAATGCTGCCCATATGTGCAGGGACATTCACTGGGGCACAGGCATGGGCACTGTACCAGGAACCGCCTTGGCTCCCTCATGCTTTTATCTCCCCTTGTTGAGATCATGGACACATGCTACCATGCCTGACTTCTGTGGGTTCTGGGGATCAGAACTCAGATCCTCGGGCTTGCACAGCACGCTCTTTACTGACTCAGCCCTTCTGCAGCCCCACTGTTATATTCTTCTAGGCTTGAAGCTAGTGCAGTATTCTCAAGGTGAATTGACATCCTGGCTCAGGGAGTAGACCACAAGCACTCCCTGCTCTGCTGAGGGAACCTCAGAGTGGAGCAGAGCTCTGCAGGCTCAGAGCCCAAGCATCCCAGCTTTCTGCTCGGTGCTACTTCCAGGAAAGATTTCAAACAGTGTAAACTTCTGAGAGCAAACTTCCCGCACGCCTCTCTGATTTCACTCATTACAACCTTCATGGCAAGAACCCAGGGGCGCGATCAGGCACGTTTCTGACAAAAACCAGCAAGCATGAGTTTTGAATTAACTTTCTGGGTTGAAGCAGAAATTAAAGCAACTTATCTGCTGTACAGAACATGGGTAACAAGATGCCATTTCACCCAAACACGGCTTCTCATTTCCTTCCCCTTTCTGGTTTGTCTGTTTCATTATAAACACATGCAGGGGCGCTTTTCCTGCCCATGAGTACATGGGCCAGCATCGCAAGCAGTTTACGATTTTGTTATTAAACAGCAATAATGAGACTTTCCTGGGTGTTTTATTCCTTTGCAAAGTCGACAAAAGGGTGTGGCTTTTGGGAGGCGAGGGTGCTTCTGTCCTGCCCTTGAAGCCCTGGTCCTTATGTGTTGCCATTGTATCCCTGATTAGATCTACTGCCTGGGATGCAGTTGTAGCCTTTTTTTCCTGGGGTGTAATTTGATCTTCTCCTCACCATCTTGGAGTTGAGATACTCTTTGCCCAGTGGTATCCATGGCAACAAACTGAGCAGAGTAATACACTGAAGTATGGTAATGGTGGTGAATGGAGTGATGGACACTACCTGACAGGAGAGGGGAGAGGCTCATGGGACCCTCACCTGGATTTTGAACTGTTACCCTCACTTGCCTCCAAGCTCTGATGCAAGTGATCCTGGGAGATGTGAGAGTAGGAAGTAGATGGTTAGCTGACAAGGGGGTACGGTTCACATGCTGTGTCAAAAACATAGACCTGTTTGTGTCTTTCTATAATGTCAGGACTTATTGATGTGACAAAAAGGGCAAGTTCAGAGGGTCCACAGAGCAGGAAACTGAGACCAATGGCCCTTTAAAGGCGAGTTTGACCATAAGAGAGAGCTACAAGGGGTAGGTACAGGAGCCATGGCATGGTTGAGCCTTGAGGTAGGAAAGCATTATCAGGGACAGGGGGTCTTAGAAGGAAAGTGGTTTTTCTTTAACATCCAGAGAGAGGGTTCATCAAGCTTAAGTGAAAGAACAGGAATGACAATATTCATGCATAACATGATGGAGGGTCTTGAATGGGGAAGAGGGTGCTAGAGGGGAGAAGGGGAGAGGAAGGAAGGGAGGGAGAGAGAGAGATGGAGAGAGGAAGAGAGAGAGAGGGAGAGAGAGATGGAAGGAGAGAGGGAAGGAGGAGGGAAAGAGGGGAGAGAAGGAGAGAGAGAGGAAGGGGAGGGAGAAAGGGAGGGAGAGGAGAAATAGAAGGGAGGGGAGGGAGGGAGGGAGAGAGGAAAGGAGGAGGGAGGAAGGGGAAGAGAGGAGGCAGGAGAGGGAGAGGGGGAAGGAAGAAGGGGGAAGAGACCGCGACAGAGGGAAGGAGAGATATTTCCCAAACACAGGGCATAGCTGACTTGTATATGTTTTCACCTATGATTATGTCTTGTCTGATCTACTTGACTCTAAGCAGGGAGCTGGGTACAGGGTAGGGCCATAAACTCAAATTCCCTCGTGGAGATTCTTACACCCTACTAGATGAATAGGCATCGCCAAGGACTGTGCTGAGCAGGCTGGGGGACTTGACTCCTAAGGCTCTGACTCAGGAGGAGTGGCACCTGAGAACTTGCTTTATAACAGGGTCCAGGGCAGCACGGCTGCCTCTGGTTCACATTGGGAAACCCCTGGTCTGGGTCCCAGCCCCTAGGAATGTCTCTATAGCACATACCCTTCCCCAACCACTGTCTTCATTATTTATCCATCTATTTCATTTTAATCTACGTGCATGTTTCCGTGTGTGGGTGTACACCTGCAGGTATCCATGGAAACCAGAAACAGGTATCAGATCCTCTGGGGCTGCAGTGACAGTTGTGAGCCACACTGTGTGGGTGCCAGGAATCCAGCACCAGTCCTTCTTAACCACTGAGCTCTGTCTCCAGCCTCTGTTTCAGAAGTAGTTTCCAGTGTTCATAGAAATGCTTACCAAAGGCTACCACACATTGGGAACTACTCACTAGGAAATGGATTCACGCAATAATCGGGTTATTAGCCACCCTGGAAGGTCTAATCGGCTACACAGCTTATCTGGATCATGATTCAGGTCAGTGATGGATCTCAGGGTCTGAGTGTTGGGCTTATTTTTTACATCTGTTTATTTTATGGGTGTGGCAGTTTGGCTCTCATGTATGTCTCTATACCACGTGTGTGCCTTGTGCCCGTGGAAGTCAGAAGAAGGCATCAGATTGCATGGAACTAGAGTTACAGGTAGTCGTCAGCTGCGTTGTGGATGCTGAGAACTGACCCCAGGTCCCCTGCAAGAGCAGCCAGTGCTCTAAAATGCAGTGCCATCTCTCCAGCCACGGGGCCTACTTCTTATCGAACATTCTAAAGCTAACCATTCTCGCTCCTGCCTCGCTTTCGCTTTTCATCTCCTTGGCTTCTTCATTAGGTCTCCCCTGACAACTGTGATCCTTTCCCTGGTCTCCTCCCTGAGCAGACCTAGCATCACTCTGTGTCCAGATTCTTGAACTGCTTATGCAGATACACTTGTGCAATTTTGCTCACCCAGACATTCTGTCCCATCTGCTTCTATGGCGTTGCATGTGTGCCTAGGAGAGTGTGACAGTCCTTTGTCTCAAGAGAAGGTGGTGATGGGATTGTAATGTTATTGGTGGGTCTTTTGAAAACACCTACAAGGTCCCAAAATTCTCAAGGGCGAATCTTGCATGGAATTTCAGTTTCTGGCAACATTGACTCATATTCTGGACTCCAACACTTAATATGTGTAGCTGTTGCTATTTCTGGTCTTTGTATTTGTCTTGTTTAAGATCCTCATTTTGATATCAGAACACACACACACACACACACACACACACACACACACATGTTTACACATACAAATTCATATGCACAAATGCATGGGCACAAATGTGCATGCATAGAAAAACATACACATGCAAGTGTGTGCACACGTGCACACACATATGCACACACACATGCACACACATATACTCCTTTTCACACTAGTCACCTGCATGGGTGGATGGAAGAAAGCAGGTGACCTGGAGTCAGTATTCTGGTTCTGTTGAGACGCAAATGGGTTAGACCCCACAAGTGAGCTGGAGACCAGGGCCACCAGTCTCCGATCTTCTTTGATCTCTGTCTGTGGATAAATTCCAGACAGGAAGCCACACCCACTGCTCCATTTCTCTGCTAATGTTTCCTTCTTCCTGGGCTCCTGTTAGCTGTCAAGTTGCCTCCAATTTCCTGATAGCATTTTGAGAAATGAAAACTTTTGGAGAAGCAAATTCTCCCCCTCCCCCGTCATGTTGTGTATATTTAATATTCCATTAGATTTGGCTCCTTATCTCTATAATTTCAAACCATACTGTATCATTTATGGGCCACAGAAGGATTTTCATAGGCAGGTTGAGTCCAACGGTGGAACAGGGTGTTTATCAGTTTCTTCAAAATGCCATCTAAATTCATTTTTCACATTGTAAGATTGGCGCCGTGTACTTTCTCCATCTCAGAGAGCAAACAATCGCACACAGCCCAACTATCCCCTCTAATATGAATAAAAACGCCTCTCTACTTTATCTGCTCTAAACCAATATCCCTGAAGAATTTAAATATCTCACTCTTTTTCTTTTGTTTCTTACAGAGCAGGCCCAGTGGAAGCTCATCAGACACATCTCTGCCATCTCTCCCTACAGCTCCTAGGCTGAGCCAAGAAATCAAACCCCACCTGTGGTGCAAAGCCGGCACGTGCTCTAAGAAGTTCATTATGGTGAAGTTCATGGCAGACCTTGGGGAGATGCTCTGCGGGCCAGGCTCCTGTCTGCACCCAAGGTCCTGCCCCTGTCCACCTTCCAGCAGTGTGACCTTGACCAGTTTCGCTTCTCTCTCAGCTTTGTCTCATTGTGTGTACTGAAAAGAAAACACAGTCCCTGAAACTTGGGGTGGTAATCCATGGAAAATATTTTTAGCTCGGTGCCTGGCTCACAGTAAATCTTCATTAAGAGCTAATTTTCTTCTTTTAAATTTTATTTACTTAATTTTTACTTATTCTCTTTACATCCCTATCACTGGCCCACTCCAGGTCACTCCCACAATTCCTCCCCTACACCCCCTTCTCCTCTGAGCAGGTAAGGCCCCCCTCGGTTTCCCCCCACTCTGGCACTTCAAGTCTCTGCCAGGCTAGGTACTTCCTTTCCCACTGAGGCCAGACAAGGCAGTACAGAGGGCTACATTATTATTATTATTATTATTATTATTATTATTATTATTATTATTATTTATTGGCATGCCAAAGATATTTTTTGGACACACATTCTTACTTCGTAGTTCGGGCTGACCTCTAACCCCCAATCCTCCAGGCTGACCTCTAACCCTCAGCCCTCCAGACCGACCTCTAACCCATAGTCCTCAGGAAGGCTGACCTTTAACCCACAATCTTCCTGCCTCCATTTCCAGACTTCTGAGATTACTGACACGTACTGCCATCATTCTGGAATAAGAATCTCCCAACACACTTAATTGGCCATGCTTTTATTTATATTTGCCTATGTGGTATATGTGAGCCTGTTGATGCATATGTGGAAGGCAGGGGTAGCTACCTAGTCTATCTGTCTGTCTGTCTGTCTGTCTGTCTGTCTCTGACTATCCACCTCACTAGTCTTTGAGGCAGTATCTCTCACTGCATCTGGAGCCCACAGATATGGCTGGCTGGCCAGGCAAACCCTGGAGAGCATTCCATCTCTACCTCCCAGTGCTTGTATTATAGGCAGGTACCTCTAATCCCGGATTAATGGGTTCTGGGCCTCGAACTCAGGTCTTTGTTGTTATACAGCAAGCCACTTTACTGGCTGAGCCATCTCCCTGGTACCATGTTCTGATTTCCCAATCCTGGACTTTCTATGTTTCTTTCCTTATGTTTTCTTCCTACCCTCCAAGCCATGGTCTACAAATTTTAACCAAGGGGCCGAAGCTGGTCCACCACCAATCTTCATAAGTGAAGTCTTACAGGCACACAGCCACGCATGCTCAACTTCTGTACCGCGATGGCAACCCTGGGTAGTTGACACAGAGAGTCTATGGGCTTCCAAACCCAAAGTGGGCACTACTTGGCCCTTTCACATGGACACTGGGGATCGCTGGTTAAAATCTTCAGCTCAAGTCATCCCAGGCCTGGAAGTCCAGGTCATTGGTCCTACACGTGACATGGCCATACAGTCATTTCCACATAAGCCTTCCGGCCACACTATGAACTGGATGTCTACTGCCATGTCTGACGTGTGTATGCCTCTCTGTGTTTATATCTCTCACTCTGTATATCTCCCCCTCTCTCTGTCTTTCTCTGTATGTGCATGTGTGTGTGTGTGTGTGTGTGTGTGTGTGTACATGTGTCCATCTCTAATTTCCTACCCCCTCCCTTCACTTCTCTCTACAAGATCACAGTGAGGCACTGGAAGGAGTGTGCTAACCAGGCAAGGAAGATTCCTACTTATCCAACCTTATGATCTTATCCAGAGAGCTTATGAGCTTTTTACTAAGGAAAGTAGTGTTTTAAACTAAATTATAAGGCTACGGGCGGCAGCCCGGTTAAAGGGCCTGCCATACAAGGATGAGGACCTGAGACCAGATTCCTGGCATTCACATAGAAATCCAGCATGGTGGCCTGCACCTTAACCTCAGTGCTCGGTGCACAGTGGGTGAGGCGAGGAGACAGGAAGATCTATGGAGCTCACTGGCTGGTCTAAGTAAACCAAGGAGCTTCATCTTGGATGAGAGACCATGTCAAAAGCTAGGTGGAGACACCTTACAGCAGTGGCTCTCAAACCTCCTAATGCTGAGACCCTTTAACACAGTTCCTCATGTTGTGGTGATCCCCCAACCATAAAATTATTTCATTGCTACTTCATAACTGTAATTTTGCTACTGTTATGAATAGCTATATAGATATCTGATATGTAGGATAGCAGATATATAACCACCGAAGGGAGTCTCAGCCCATAGGTTGAGAACCACTGCCATACATAGACCGCGGGTTTCCACACAAATGTGCACACATGTGCATATGCAACCACATACATCACCTACTTACACACACAAACATGCATGCACACACGCACACATACACCAGACAAATGCATAAAGTGGATGACAAAGCTAGTGGTGATCAAGTTTTATAACAAGGATGTCTGAGCATGCACTCTTAGACAGAATCAGGCTATCTGGGGGAACAGTTTAACCCCCCCCCCAAGCCTCCTGAATGCCTTTGCAATCGTTCTTTGCCTCTCAGATTCTCTCCCAGAGAAGCCCTCACCTCTCAGTCTTCCACCTTGAGAGTAAGATTAAGAATGTGCTGTGGTCAAAGCTGCCTCTAAATCCTTTTTAAGATCTTCGTTTTCCAGTCTGATCTACCTTGAAACAGCGCCGGCTTTACACTGGATCCTGCTTAACCTTCTGACATTTCCTCCTCATTCTGAAAGTGCATTAGAGATGATTTCATCATGAGCCTTCACAGGGAGATGAAGACTGGAGGGGGAACGCTGCTTTCCTGGTGGCAATTACTTAGCAGGAATATAAAGGGTATTGGTGGGACAAGGAAGAAAGAGGGCTCCATCTAGCAGAGGGAGGCTGGGAAGGCTGCTCAGAGGTGAGGGGCTGGAGGGGGGATTCCTGACGATTCTGGAAGGGCCACAGAGGCACTGTGTGAATGAGCTTTCAGTATAGAAAGCAGCATATATGTAGTTTTTTTTCCTATTGCTGTGTAACAGGGCAGCCCAAGCTTGGTGTGCTTTCGAGCAAGAATATACAGTTACAATTGCAAGCAGTATCTGGGGCTTAGAGATTAGTGCTTTAGAAGCAGCTGCGAGTGTCTTTCTGATTCCCTTTCTTTCCTCTCTCTGTCTCTGTCTCTCTGTGTGTGTGTATGTATGTGTGTGTGTGTGTGTGTGTGTGTGTGTATACAGACTAGACAATAATGAGCTGGAGTTATCTTCCGTTTTACCTTGGGCCAGGCGATCTGCATCCAACTCAGCTTGTATTCCTGGGGAAGAGTGCTGGCTATTGGTCGGTGACCTCAGTTCCCTACCATATGGAATGCTCTATAATGCAATTTCAGTGTGTTTATAACACAGCAGTTGGCTTCACCCATAGCAAGAATGAAGACAGATAACCCAGGCTTGGGGTTCACACAGCACAGTTGCTGCTGAATGTTACCAGCTTCAGAAGCCATTCCTTCTAGAGGATATGGTGTTTCAGAGAATGACAGAAAAACACAGACAAGGGACTCAGCAGTCACTCCTCTCCCACAAACTGGCCTCCGAAAAGTCTCATGTGGCTAGTCACCTTTTAGAGGGCCCGGGAGAACTTGGCCTCACTGCTCTGACCAGCTGGCCTTCTCATCCAGAACTCAGCAAAATGTCAGCTTTCAGCTTCCAGTCTGCACAGCCTGGTGACCTGCCTTGTTCTGAAACAATACCAGCTCCTGTTCTTTGCACTCACACTGACCAGAACATGGTTTCACTTCCCCCATCCCAGTCCCTGATTATGGGAACTTGGGCAGATCCACATCTTCTCCAGCATCCAGCTTCCTTCAGTGTCGAAATGGAATAGTGAACCTATGTCAAAGCATATTTAAGGAACACCATTGGGATGTATTTGCAATGTCTGGTATAGAGGCAGCCTCTGTGGACATCTCATTTGAAGCTTTAGCTTCCGAGATGCCATTTCATTGGGGAGAGCATTAAGCTCCAAGTCAATCAACCTAACCAGAACTGCTTTCTTCTAGCAGAATTTACCAAATGCCTCCTTGGCAACTCACACACTGGCCAGTTTCTGTAAGCATCAGGCAGCTAAGAGGGTATTAGGTAAGGACTGCACCATGGGTGAGGGCTTCTCTCTAACTCTGAACTCAGGAGTCACAATGTTGCCTGGAGGCCACCATGGTAAAGATGCTTAGAAGTATCCTCTACTGCAAGCTAACTCTTACAAGCTTGTATGGACAATTGGAAGGAAAGGAAACAATGTTTCTTTGTATAGGCAATTGGAAGGAAAGGAAACAATGTTTCTTTGTATAGGCAATTGTGAGGAAAGGAGACATTGTTTCAGAAAGTATCTGAGATCTTGGGAGGATCTGTCTGAACATCCCAGAGACAGCTGTGCCTAAGTTCAAATTCAAGCACCAATTTACAATTTATCACATCTTGTCTATTATTTATTGAGTGGTTATTGAGACACTCCCGTCAGAGGACAACTTGGAGGGTTCTGTTAGTTCTTTCTTTTACAAATGTGGATTTCAGGGTGCTAACTCAAGTCAGTCCTCAGGCTTGGTAATAATTACCTTCACCTGCTGAGCCATCTTACACCCCCAGCCCCAGACTTTTGGGTTGTATGTAGGCAAAGACTCACCATGCCTCTGTAACGTCAGCCTTCTATATGAACACAAGAGGTAGTGACAACTGTGGGTGCCACCCTTGCATGGCTAAAGTCCTGCACTGGCTCCCGACATCTGCCCTTTCTCCTCCCCCTCTAGGTTTTCACAGAGACTAGAGAAGCCAAAGGGAGAAATTTGGATGTCTCATCCCAAGCAGTTTTTTTTTCCTTTCTTAAAAAAAAAAAAAAAATCACATCCACATGTCACTGTGCAGGGCTCTAATTGCTCACGTGTATGAATACATTTCCTATTTTTTTTAAAGCACCACATAAACAAACGCTATTTTAAACACACACCCTTTGAGGCCACTTTTCTCCTCATCTGGTGGACAGCAGGCAACCTCATTATCTGCTCTAACACCTGCTGCTGCCAGGCCCGGAACTGCTCTGTCTGGGTGTCCGGCACAGGATGAAGCTGCTATCTCCCAAGGTCTCACCTTGCTAGAGTCCAGGATGCTAAGTCCAGGTGACAAGTACTCAGTTCACTTGCCACCTTCTACAACCGAGGAAGTCATCAGTGGGAACTTACAGCTCCCCACTGTCTGTCAGGAGGGACCCTGGGAAGGTCGGGACTTTCTGACAGCAATTAAATTCTTCTTTCACTCCATGGGAAATGAGGGGTGTTCTAGACTCAGGAAATATCACCAAGCATGCCATGGACAGCAGTCCATTGACAGAGAATAACAGACTGCTCAGGATCATGAGTGACCCAGGCTCAGATTGCTAAGTGGACAAGCTTGAAAATTCCTCTAGCTAGGCTCTTCCCCAGAGCCAAGGGGTCAAATGGGAATGAAAGGCCAACTCACATTACCCAACAAACCATACTTCCAACATAAAAATATCCTTTTCCTTCTCCCATCCCTTCAGTGGACATTGCTTGGGTGAAAGTGGTCCATCTCTCCTTCCTAGGTTGAGCAGACTAGAATCACTCTAGTTGCAGTGTAAAGCATTAGCAAGTTCATCTGGCTACAGACTCATGGCTTGTCAATCATCTCTACAGGCATAAAGGCTTGTGAATTGGTCTCCAGTCACCTGACATTTGGGAAGGTTTCTACTTTGGGAGTATGATAAAGAAAGGGCTTCATCAGCTCTAAATCCAACCCTACTTATGAAGAAGAATGAAGGCCTTACTTTAGGCCTGATGCCTAGCTAAGGATAGACCATCCTCAACACAGCCTGAATCCCTATACCATGCTAACACCACAGGAGGCAAAGACCCTCCTACCTCTAGATAATGTGAAGAAGAATCCAGTGGGCCCCTCTGTGCCCTTCACAAGAGCTGAAGGAAGGGAGCTATGAGAGGCAGCTCATTTTTCTCCCATTCCCTGGGGATGGATTGACTGGTTGTATGGGAACCACCTAACCTTCTGGAGGAGCCACGGCCTTCAGTGCACATGCCATCTAGAAATCTGGCCAAGGCTGTATGGTTAGCTTTTTGTCAGTATGATTGACAGCAATGACTTAAGGAGAAGGTTCACTCTAGCCCATGGTCTCAGAGCTATCATTCTATTGGGGTAAGAGGGGATGACAGGACAGCCTACCTCAGGGTGGACAGGAAGTAGAGCAGTAACAAGGACATGTTCCCAGCACCCTACTTACTCCAGTCAGGACACATGTCTTCTTTTGTAACTTCTCAATAATGTCATCGTAAAATGAATCCATCGAAGGATCGGCCATTCCTTAGGTCAGAATCTAATTTTCTCTGGCACCTTAGAGTTGTGCCTTACAAGTCACTTAGGTGATTTCTGAGCCAATCAACTGATAAGACCAACCACCTTGGGGAATTTCACCTCTGGAACATGCCTGTGTCATACCACTGGCAACACTAGCACTAAGCACTAGGTACTAGTATTTAGCTATAAGTACCAGCAGCAGCATTATGCTCACAGTCCAGTGTCCACCACTGTATGGGTTGTCTAATGGAAAAATTAGGGAAACTGAGTCAAGCTTACCACACATGAGGAATCTCAGAACAACCACCACAGACGTTCCTGAAATGAGTCCTATAAAGTTTGTTCTTATAGACACTTGTTAAGATTCTCCAGAAACATGGCCCAGGTTTCTCTTTAGCAGTATGGGAAGTAGATAAAGCAGAGGTGTGTGGGTCACGTCCAGCTTTCTGGTGTCTTCCTTGTGACTCAGGCAAGGCAGAATAACTAACCCCTTGGATATTATTTTTAGCAAACACCAGATCTTAACAGACAGGTTATTTTTAGCTGTAGACCTCATTTGACCATCTGTCTGGAGGGATGTGTGTATGTATATAATGTTTAAAAGGGTGGTTGTATGGTGCCAAGTTAACACATATTCTCCCATACAAAGAGATAGTCAAACACAAGACAATAATAGAGAAGTCTTCCAACTCATGCCTATTCCAGAACGCCAGAGCTCAAAGGAACAAAAACAAAACAAAACAAAAACTGGAGTTTTGATGCCAAGGAGTCTTCTATAGAAAACAATTCAGAAGACCCTGGAGAGAGAGTAGTGGACAGAATTGAATTCTGCCTCTCCATAAATAGAGATGCCACTCACCGCATCTCAGAGTCATTTCTGCATCTGCTCTCTGCAAAGGGCAAGACAAATGATTCCACATGCCTCTCTGGAAAATGCAGACACACACAACTCAGTCTGCTCACCACCCGCTGGGATCTGGGGCGGGGGACAGGGGAGGCAAGCAGATAGTGAGTGTGTGACTGTAACATGTAGCCACGCAAATCCACCACCAGTTTTGTGCCACTTAGAGAAACTAGAATGATTGTTGCTACCTCCGCAGATGTGGTGACAAGATTCTCCGAGGTGTGACTTTACAGGCACCCTCTCCTGATATCTGAATTGCTTTGTCTGTGACTCTAGCATCCGGGCACAGGCCCCCATATGTGGCGTGACTCCTACTGCTTTGCCAACAAATCAACTGGGTAGTATTGAAACCAGTCTACACTCAGAGTTATATCCTTCTCCCATCACAGTGCAGCTCCCTGTCAATGTTAGTTTTAATTGTTAGCTTGCAACAACTTAGTGTCACAAATCCTCTGTGGCTGATTTGACCATTGTTCTTCACACAAAACCCAATGGAAACCCTTGCTGCTGGTCCTGGCATATATATTGGCTCTTGGGAATCTGCTGGTCCAGGGGGCACTGGGACACATTGTAAAGTCATTTGAGTCTTTTAAAAAGTTTCTCCCTATTCTATCTATCTATCTATCTATCTATCTATCTATCTATCTATCTATCTATCTATCTATCTATCTATCATCTATCTATCTATCTATCTATCCATCCATCCATCCTCTATAGATTCTCTACCTATCTATCCATTCACATATCTGTATACCATGGCATAGGAGGTCACAACTTGTGGGAGTCAGTTTTCTCTACCAGGTGGGTCCAAGAGAACAACCTTAGGTTGCCATGGCTGGGGTAGCCTCCTTTATCCTCTGCCAACCCATTTGTTTTCATTTGATTCTTACTGTGCTGTATTCTATCTCTATGGTAATTGAAGAGAAAGCCTTCTGCCCACAGCTGCCTCAATCCCAAATGGCCGCAGGAGTAGGGGCCACCTAGGCTCAGTGATCTAGAAAAGGGCCACCTGGTTCTTTTCTTTTTTCTCTCCTCTCCTCTCCTCTCCTCTCCTCTCCTTTCCTTTTCTTTGGTTGGTCTTATATTTATTTTAGTAGTTTTGAAATTTCCCTTCGAATATTGTACTTACATCATTTCAAACTCACATTCATCTCCTTCTATATTCCCATGTCCCCTTGGCTCCTCAATGCCATGACCTCTTCTTTATTATTGTTACACACACACACACACACACACACACACACACACACACACACAAAAAAAAACCTGATGAATCCATTTAGTATCTCATATATGACATAAAATATACACCCATGAAATCTTAGCAATATGGTCACCTAAATGAACCCAGCACAATGACAACAGGAGAGAATATCCCAATATGGACGGGAGTCTCACAAAACCTCACCCTTAGATAAAGAGCTTCTGGCAGTAATGGCTGCTGAGAGAGGGAGAGCCAGTCTTTCCTAGAAGTCTGCTCACTCATAGGCTATCCCATCACAATCTGCTACCCCTGTACTCACTGGCATATTAGCACCCCACCCTTACAACAGTGGGAATTGAAGCCCACATCTGGGCCAGAACAAATATGCTCAAACGTCACCGCGGTTTGCTTTCCTGCGTTGAAAGATGGCTCACTGTAATGGTGAATTTGTTAAACCACTTTGGTCCCCGGTGGGTCCTGCATGCACCGCACCCACCCAAGAGCTCTCTGGATTCTCGAATGAAGGACGTACATATGTCGGTTAATTTTGATATGCCTTGATTAGCTCAATGTCTGGGCATTTCCAATCCTCCTTGAGGCTAGCTTATATTTTCTCCTGGTATTCCTGGCCTAACATCTTCTAAATCTATGTCTTATCTTTGCTGCCATGTTACTTTCCAGGAAGCCCCTCCGTTGGGCTGCTTTCCCTTTCCGCCTACATTGCTGGATGAATTGACTTTTCTAGCTCTTAAATCTGATGATCCCTCTCCCTCTGAGTCATGGCAATTCTCCTTTTCTCCCCTCTCTTGCGGTCCTTTATCCACACAATCTAAAAGTCCTGCTCCATCTTCCTGTCCAACCAATGGCTAGATGGCAATTCTTTATTATCAATTAAAGCCAACTGGGGGCAGGGACCCTCAAGTCTAGAACTGGCTTTTGAGAGCTGAAGTAAGACAAAGCATTAGGACTGATTCCCAACAGCTCACAACCTGCTTCTTCTGGGAGGTCACCTCCCGGATGAACAGTAGTGGAGGGAAGACATCCATGGGCTGTGGAGATGAGACATAACAGGTTCAGATTTCAACGACCTTGGATTTCCCTCTGTAATGAGGGCTTCTTCATCCACCTTGAGAGATCACCATTGAGAGTCAATTAAACATGCAATACATATTTTTTTGTGTCTGACATGTGTCGCACACAGCAGAAACCCAATAGTCTCATTTCAGGTTAGTTCTGATCATGGCCACAAGGTCACATTCTGGGTCTAAATGAAATGTCTGAGCCTGGCTCAGGATGTTCTTTTTTGTCTGCAGGTGATTCTGGAAAATGCTTGGTTTCCTTCCCACTCCACGAGGGTTCCCTGCTGAACCTAAGGATGAGGGGACACACCCATATCCCCTACTTCTCCTGTTTCCAGCTTCTGGTACAGCTGGCAATTCCACTGGCTTCTACCTTCTGCTGAGAGGACCGGTCGTCTCTCGGACTTCTTTCTTTAGTGTGGGGCTCTGCCCTGACAGACTCCTTCCCAGACGGACTTGCCCCCAATTTTGATACTTCCAAGGGTTGATAAGCTGGAAAGTATTAAAAACATTTTAAATGCTCACACTAGCCATCTAAGTACGTATGGGGCAGTCTCAATGCTGCCCGAAGGTCCATGTCTGGACAGCACTCTCTGTTTTATTATTCTTAGGTTGGACTCATTGTTTTAATTATTGCAATCTGATGTTGAGTCAAGATTTAATTACCCGAGGTTAATCTATTTCTTAGTAATGAGGGAAACGGACTTTGCCGTTAGAGGAATGAAGGTAGACACACCGCCCGTGGCTCCCCTTCTTTTCAGATAATTGCTCTTCAGGGAGCAATAAATAACTGTGATTCAGTACATGGGGTGGCCCTCAGCTACAGACACAGGGAGATAAGTGAGAATCAATATGTCAAGCCACCACTTTTGAGCCACCTTGACCAGTGATCATTAAGGTCAGAATCTGCCAATTATGGCCTGTGGGTCAAAACCAACCTGCACAGTCTAGTTTTTGATTGCTCACATGCTGAAAAAAATGCGCTTAAAAAAAAATTCTAAAATGGTTTCACCAATCATGAGAAGGCTATGTAAAAGCCTCGTCAATCATTTTTTAATATTTTTGAAAAATTTCAAATATGATTACTTTCACGTATGTATACGTGGGCAGACAAACTTAATGCAGGTGCCCATGGTGGGCAGGGGCATCAGAATTCCCTGGAGCTCTGGTTATAGGTGACAGTGTGGGCGATGGGACTTGAACCTGGGTCCTCTGCAAGAGCAGTGCATGCTCTTAACCACTGGGCCATCTCTGCAGATGGCTCGTGAGTCCCTAAGTCCGGAAAGACTTATTATCTGGGTGTCAGTGAAAAAGTTTGCTCGTCTCTGAGATAACATAAGGTCTTAAATTTGCAGCCCTGCTGGTTGTTGAACACGACAGGACAGCACCAGGTCTCCTGAAGGGCTCTAATTAACAGTCTGATGGAGTCACATGCCCGGGAGGAAAAGTGTCAGCAGGGAGGTGCTCTCTAAAACCACATAATTTAGCCCCGATCCCAGGAACTCGGAGATTTGTGTTCAGAAGCCCTGTCCTACCAGTTTGTGCTAGTTTGAGGTGGAGGCTTTTTTTTCAAATGGCTTTATAGTGGAAACCAACCACAGCCTTGTCTGCAATCCTGTCTAGGCTGAGACCACACTCACTGATGTTAAGTCTGTAGTTGCACTCGGAGACGCTGGGCAGCTTGTCTCCAGATGTTGGACTTCTCATTCCAGCAAAAACACTGCAAATTTAAAACCTTCTTTGCCCCGTTTTTCTCTATCACGTTACACCAGAGCTCAGCCAGAACCCTGTCCTATATTAGAGGACACCCCTCTAGACTGGAGCATTCATGGGAGGGGGGTCAGAAGCCTGTCATTTAACCTCAGTAACTGGAAAACCTGCTCATGAAGAAAATCTGTAATAACTCACCAATCAGTTCTTGGGTACTATGAGAAAGGGAGGAAAAAAAAAGCACTCTATGAAAGAGATTACTTCTTCATTTTTTTTAAAAAGGCAACTCCACATAAAATGAGATGAAGAGGTTTAAGATGACAGAAGAGTCCTCCGCTCTCACCACCAACTTACATCTGAAGCTCCTTTTTTTTCTTAATGTACAAAGACCCAAAAGAAAACAAAGTGGAATACAGAGAAAATTCCACGCATCGAAACATTTTTCAAAGTCCCAAAGATGAAGCTCTCTTAATGGCAAACCATGTCTTCATTTAACATATGCCACGAGCCTACTGACTACACAGCCAGGTGACTACTGACTACCCAGCCATGAGCCTACTGACTACCAAGTCACGTGACTACTGACTACCAAGTCATGTGACTACTGACTAGCCAGCCATGAGCCTGACTACCCAGCCACGTGACTACTGACTACACAGCCAGGTGGCTACTGACTACCTAGTCATGTGACTACTGAGTACCCAGCCATGAGACTACTGACTACCCAGTGCTCAAAGACATACAGGAACAGGAAGCTCAAAATAGGCTGTTTATTAGCAGAAAACTAGATGGCGGAACTGAGATTCAAGGCGGAGTCCCCATCACTCTCTGATTAGTGGGGGAACTCTGAGCATCCATTTGGTCACTGAGCCTCCCATATCTTTCTCATTGATGTCTCTTAGCTGGCTTTCATCATCTCTCCATCAGGGTAAGGGGCCATTCCACCAAGTCAACACCCTACAAACACCATGATAAGCAGGGCAGGGTCTAATGATGGCTGCTAGCTTCCCATTTATAGCTGGAAGCCATCCCCAGAAAGGCATCCGAAGCCCTTTGCGCTATAGCGCCAGCTTCCTGATTCCAGACCATTCCTTCCCCTTCAGTTTCCCCAGGTTTTCCCAGCTACTCTTCCGACCACCGGCCTCCAACTGCTCAGCCCTTGACTCTTTCCTGGGGATGAGCACCAGGAGTGCCCCACCCCCTACCTCTGTGTTTGCTGTCTGACTTCTGCTTCCCTGCCAGAAGAGTGTCCCGTGGGCCTCTACAAACTGTAGGTTCATCAGGGATTTGAAAGTGTTTGCTAAATCTCATTAACATTAATCTCCGAGCTTTGGGAACACAGTGACCTTGGGCTTTCCCAGAACATAAAGAGTCTGCCATATTCCCTGTTCTATGGGCAGGGTCAAGGTTGATTTCCTGTGGATCATGGGAAGTTGATGGCTTCCTGCATCTCCAGTCTCATTGTCAGTTGCAGAATTAACTGGTCTCGACCCAGATTTACAGAATGCTTTGGAACAAGCCAGCCATCACAATGATGCTTATCTCTCTCAATTGTCCCCATTAGCCTCTGAGAAAAGGATGGTGGGTGTCCTCGGTGTGGCAGGGGAAGAAACAGGTCCCGAGGAAGCTAAATGAATGGATAGTCCCAGGAAACAAAGAGCCAACCTGTTCTGGCCATTCTGTAAGACTAGCACTCCAGTGGCTGGGGAGAGCTGGGGTGTCACAGGCTAGGAGCAAAATGACCTTAGGCCATCATTACCTCTTTAGTAGTCATTGCCTAGCACTGTGAGTGACCTAATATCCCGTGACTCTGGTAAATCTATAAAAATGAGGCCCAAGAATATCACCTGAGGCCCATTACAGACACATCCCCACTTTACTGTGTCCCTCCCTGATGTTTCCAGAAAATGTATTTGAATGACATCTTGATTTATAATTTTACTTGCTATAAAAACTTTATAAAACTGTCACTATTTTGGAGCATGGTATCTGGGGTGATTTGAATCTGTGTTCCTGAGCCATGGCCTCTCGTACTTGGCTCTAGAATAAACTCTTTCTTATTCCTATTGACATGAGAGCTGCGTTTTTATGTGAACCTCCAGAGTATGAAGACAGTGCCTCTGCCTGTGGCTCCTGGCTATCTGATCGGACTACTCCAGTTGAGCTGAAGTCATACCGGGCAGCTAGACAAGACAGTAGCTTTAGCTTAGCCAACCCACAGCTACAGAGGAGCAGTAGGGCTGACAGAGAGGCTGTTAGATGCACATAGAGGAGCAGTAGGGATGACGGAGAGGATGTTAGATATACTCAGGTCTCTGGAATCGGCCAAGCATGAAAAAAGAGAGAGGAAGGCACAGCCTAAGAGCCAGGACCTCTTGTTTCTATGGAAACCTGATGTTGCTGCAGCCCCATGTCAGACCCTAGGGCTTATTGTCCCACCTCAGATGCATCCTGCCCCATTGTCCTTGCTGACACACAGAATGAGCGCAATCCCACAGTGCACTTCGCCATCTGTGTTTCATTCGCAAGGATAATGTGTCATTTTAAAAATAATAAGACCATTTATTTACATCTGCTTTTTTTTTCCCTCCCTCTATTTGCTTGGCGGCAGAGTGATAAAAAAAAATGGGAGAAAATTATCCAAACAAAAATATTTATGAGTAAATAGCTTATAGAGATGGCGAGGCTGTGACTATCTAATTCTGGTCCCGCCCACCAGAGCAAACAAAGCCAGTGCTCCTGGCAGCGTGATTGAATTGTATGCAATTATCACCAATCTTTTAAACATGATGGTAACGAGAGAAGTATTAGCATAGATTAGGACAGCCTCGAAACATTTATTTCCCCAAGAATATGACTGCTGCTTCTAATATTTTATTCATGGAATGGAGGAGATGCTATCTCTTATTCGTTTAGGCAGCTTGATCTGATACCATGTTCACAACTTCCTCCACGGGTCTCCGGAATGCAGCTACGAGACAATGTGGTCACAATGCAGGTCAGTTTATCCAAGCGCTCGATTCTCATTGGACCTCTGGGTTTGCATCCAGATTCATCAACTACTTTGCATGAAGTAATTCATCAGGGACCTGGAGAGATGGCTTAGCCACTAAGAGTGCTTGCTGCTCTGACAGAGGACCATGGTTTAGTTCCCAACACCCATGACAGGATGGCTCATAACTGCCTGCAATGGCAGTTCTGGGGGAAATCTGAGGCCCTCTCATGGGCCTCTGAGGGAAACTGTGCAGGTGTAACACACACACACACACACACACACACACACACACACACACAAAGATAAAAATACATTTTAACGTGGTGGTGCACGCCTTTAATCCCAGCACTCAGGAGGCAGAGGCAGGCAGATTTCTGAGTTCGAGGCCAGCCTGATCTACAAAGTGAGACCCTGTCTCAAAAAACCAAAAAAAAAAAAAAAAACAAAAAAACAAAAAAAAAAACAAAAAAACAAAAACAAAAAAAAAAACATTTTAAAAGGTATTTCTGGGTCATTCTCTGTTTTCAGTTTAGACACATTCTAGAACTATCCAACTACCTCACAGCAGATAAATGCAAATAAAACTAAAAGTAAACGCTTTAACACATGGGAAGAATTCCCTAATTTTCACATTTGGCCTTAAGCTTTGGGCACTGATGAAGTTTTAGGGAGTCCCTTAGCAGCTGCAAATAGAAAATCAAGACATCCCTGGGTCTATGATCTGGTTTAGTATGTGCATATTTCATAGGCAGGCGATCATCTGCCTAGATTATCTGCAAGATGATGCATAATAAAGAAGGTGAATTCAAACAAAGATGGGAAAGTGCTCAGCTGGAACCCCTTGAGGAGATCAAGAGCCCTTCTGCAGGGAGGTTCTCCTTTTAAGGGTTTCTTTTGGAAACTGTTTCTACTTGAAAAAAAAAAAATTCCCTGACCATTTAGGTGCTCTGAATAGCTGCAAATTGTGGTCGTGTTCAGAAAATGCTGGCAGATTCCAGCTGATGAATTCCAGTCTAGCAGCCAAGATGGTCAGCTAAATAGAGCATTTATCAACCACAAGACCTTCATCTGATTTTATTTTGTAGTGCAGCCAGATGTAGTTGAAAAGCATGGATGGAGCTGTTCGGACAGAGTGGCTGAGTGTGGCCATAGAGGAGAAGAAAACAATGCCCCCGATGAACCCAGTTTCACTGAGTAGGATATATAGTTCTTACTTTCTACAAACATTTCCCTGAATAGTTGAGTTGGAGGCACAGATTCCCACAGGCCCGCCATTCGCTACATGGATCAATGGACTATGCCCCAGGGCTTGGTGGGATGGTTCTTGGTACCAGGGCAGCCATCAAATGCATTCATTAGACCGATAAATGATGGCATAGAGGTAAGACTAAGCTAGCAACTGAAATAATATAGCTTTGACTGCTTATATAACCGTGCAGGAATGAGGACCCAGTAGTATGTTCTGAGATAATATAAACTTTAGGAATATAGGTCATTTATATATCTATCTGTCCACTTACCTACTCATCTGTCCATCCATCCATCCATCCATCCATCCAACCACCCACTCACCCATTCACCTATCCATCCATCCCATCCCATCCATCCATCCATCCATCCATCCATCCATCCATCCATCCATCCAAACACCTATCAATTCATTCAGTCAGCCAGCAACCCACCCATCTACATATTCATCCACCAAACAGATTCTGACTCTATTACACATCTGATACCATACTTGACCATGCAGATAGACAGATGGGTCGAGGATCTAAGGGTCCTGGTTTTAGAAAGTATCATTTTGGTAGAATATCAGAGAAAGTCTATGCTCAAGCTTGTGATGGAAAATGTATCAGATTCCCAAGTGCAACCTGTGATCTACAGACACTGAGCTTCCAATCTCACACGTCAGCGGTGCTCCTTATCACTCCTCCCTTCCAACTTAACAAGTAGCTCCTCCTTCATACTAAGAGCCGGAGAAATGCCAGGGAGCAGGCAGAGAGAATCCTTGTCCTCCTCAGAGCATGCAGACACGGACACCTGGTTCATTTAGGAGACATGTTAAGAAATCCTGGGGAGTGAGGAGGAGGCAGAGGAAGATGACCAGCCACATGCAGGGGGCTAAAGGTCACCTCCTCACTGTCCTCACGGTGTGCTCAGTGAGAAAGCTGGCCACGGAAACAGTGAAGACAAACAGGCAGGTTCCAAACACTTGCTCAGCATGGGACACCTCCGCTCTGATGCCAGCTCATCTGCCTCTCCCCAGAGCAAATACTCCCGGCTGGCTCCTCCTTAGGAGATGGCTTCATGGCGGGAAACACACCACGTGGATAATCAATGTGACTTTGCTATCACCTGAGCTAGCAGGAACCAGAGGTTTAGAGTCCCCACTCTAGATAAGCTCGAGATGTACACTAGCTTTGTCTCTTCTTGGGTCGGTACTAAGGAGCCGACAGCAATGGGAGAGCAGCTGCTCTCAAAGGGGTTTTGATCGTCTACACTTGTCATTGTCAACATACACACAGACACCCCCTCTCCCACTCACATATACACACATAGACATACACACACAGACACATGCAGACCCACAAAGACAGACATACACATATACACACAGGGATACAGGCACATCCTTCCCCCCCCCTCTCTCTCTCTCACACACACACACACACACACACACATACACACATACACACATAGACATACAGACACAGACATGCACACCCACACCCATGCACATACATGCACATGCACACACATAAACATACACATAGACACACACAGATGAACATACATACATATACAGAGACAAACACAGATATGCATGCATCCTCCACACACATACATGCACATGCACACACATACACATGGATATACAGACACATACACA
Source organism: Mus pahari (assembly GCF_900095145.1). Lineage (NCBI taxonomy): Eukaryota > Metazoa > Chordata > Mammalia > Rodentia > Muridae > Mus > Mus pahari. The sequence continues at coordinate 42,305,532 of NC_034609.1, read as the reverse complement.
CATATATAGACATACACAGAGACACATACAAACCCATATACATAGACACACACAGAGACATACACACAGACACAGGCAGGCAGATACACATGCATACCCATGGACACACACACAGACACACAGACATGCACACACACATATGAACACACATACACTTCAGGTATTGTGAGCTAAGTCAAGTATAACTCACATCAAAGTTCATAGGTCTCAAGTGAAGATTTTTGAAATCGTTTTAAAGTTATGTGTTTATGGGTACTTTGCCTAAAAGTATGTCTGTGGCACCATGCATGTGTCTGACTCCTGAGGAGGTTCGAAGAGGACATCTGATCCCCTGGGACAGATGTTACAGGTGGTTATGAGTCACCCTGTAGGTACTGGGACTTGAACTCAAGTCTTCTACAAGAGCAGCCAGTGCTTTTAACTGCCAAGCCATCTCTCCAGGCCTTCATCTACTTTAACAACAACAACAACCACAACCACAACAACCTACTGTGACGGTGTATGTGTACCTTTGTCAGTGTATATGTGTAGAGACTACAGGACATCTCATCTATTTCCTTTGGGACAGGATCTATCTGTGGCCTGGAACTCATCAACTAGGCTAGACGGACCAGCAAGTCCCAGGAATCCTCCTGTCTCTGCCTCTGCAGAGCTAGTGTTACAGTGTGTGCTGCCACATGCTGCTTTTTTAGACATGGGTTCTGGGGATCAAACCCTGGTCCTCACAGTGTGGAGGTAAGCGCTTCCCCTACTGAGCTTCCCTCTCGGGCACCAAAGCATTTTCTTGAAAGACAATGTTGTAAGCTCTATGCTGGACACCCAGCTGGCTAAACGTACCCAGAATAGCGAGGCCTCTCAGTAGCTCTCTGGGAATAAAACCAGCGTGGAAGACCACCCTCGGCTGAAGGGGCCTAACACATCCACATGAATCTTAAGAGAGAAGCTGAGCCCAGTAAGGTTATGATGGCTTGAGCCAGGGAGCCTGAACATGACGGGTGACTCCTGTCCCTTTAAAGAGCCAGCGCTGCAGCTTCGCAGGCTCAGCAGCTGGGTGCAGCGTTCCTGCTCGGCTCACATGCTGAAGTCTTAGAGATTTCTTTCCTCCAGATTGTGTTTGTGTTGCCTGCCTCAGCACTGAACTCTGGAAAACCCCGCAGAAGCGGCACTCGCCATTCATTGTCTTTGATTTTCCAATTTCAGTTCAATTGAATTTCTACTTTTTTGGGGGGCTGCTTGTATATTGTGGCTTGGAATACTTAATTCAGCTCTATAATGATATACTTGTTGCCTCTCAACAACAGGCACAGAGCTTCGGACCCTCTGTGTGTCGCCCGCATAAACTTTAAGAATGTTGTATAAGGATCCTTTCTTTTCTTTTCTTTTCTTTTTCTTCCAAAACAGAGGGCTGCTGAGCTGGGCAAAATCACATCATTTGGCCCTGCCCCCCTCAGAAGAAATGATGGTAAGGACCTTTGGAGGGCTTAGGGTTACAGGAAGGCTGGTGTGTGTGTGTGTGTGTGTGTAATAAGTATGGTGTGAGTGATATGTTAGAATAGCGACTCGTGGCTGAATATAACACACCAGGCCAAAGCAGTTCAATGTGTAAGAGGTATTACCGGGGACAAAGCAAGTAAGAGAGAAAGACAAAGGGGAAAAGAAACAAAAGGGGGGTGGGGAGCGAAAGTTCTATCTGTTTTTGGGTGAGTGTGGGAAGTGGGCTCTGGGAAGGTATGTGGTTGTCATAGCAACAGGTGACATGACACCTATATGTGACATCCTGAGTTTGGAGTAGATCAAAACTGGTCTTTTGATGCCAACAATGAGCGTTTGTATATTCCTACGAAAGTGTGTGTCTGTGTGTGAATACATGTGTGGTAGGTGAACAAAAAGGCTCACTCTGGGAAGCCATCAATCACCCTCAGAGACAAAGGAAATACCAGCCCCGGGGTCGATGGCCCAGCAGGTAAAGTGCACGCCTTGTAAGCTTAGGACCTGGGTTCAGATCCCTTATAACCAAGCAAAAGCCAGACCCAGTGTGGTCCGTGTCTGTAATCCCGACTCTGGCAAAGCAGGACAGGCAGAGTGCAGGGGCTCACTGGCCGGCAGGTCTAGCTGAGACTGTAAGGTCTGTTTCTGAGAGAGATCCCCATCTCGAACAAAGGTAAGCAGTAGAGGAAGACGCCGACATCTGATGGGGATGACTTCTGAGCTCCTCGCACCTGTGTGCACACGTGCGCGCACACCTACCCACAGGCATGCTTGTGCATGCAAACACACATATCCAATACAGTAGCCATGGAAACAGGGAGGGTTGGGAAGAGAATGGGAAAATGAAGTCAAGGGAAAGGACTAAGATTTTCTACTCTCCTCTTTGTTTTTTAAACCGGAAGCAATTACATTTTTAAAGTAGCCGCCACAATTTAACACGAATTTCTCTTTCTCTCTCCCTTCTTGTAATTTCCCATGCTAACCTTCGGTGTCTTAGCCCTCAAGAGTAAATCTTGGGGCCATTTCACCTCATGTCACCTCTCTCCCTCTGTCAATGAGCATACAATTAGAACTGTCAAGGTCCTCAGACTGCGCTTGGCTGTGAAGAGCCAATAATTTCTAATTTGTGATCTAGGTCAACAGAACTTTTCTGGACTTACGGTACGGTATTCTAGGCTGTCACTATACTGCCATCAGCTTCCGATAGTCACTTGTGACCACTAAGCCCCACAAAGGGTGAGTATGACCCAGAAACTCATTTTTTTTTTCAGCTTCAGTTCAATTAATCTAAAGCTTAAATGAGCACATTTAAGCAGTGACTCCTTCTTGAATGATATGACACTAGGCCAGTAGATACTTCAAGGAGACAGGTGACAGTTCAAGGAAATACGCGCCCTGGCATGGGTTGGCTCACATGTGAATTTAGAAACTAGGAATGAACCAGAGTAGGGGGATGGGGTAGATTTTCAGCAGGGGTGTGATCTAATCCAGACTCTTAGGAGACACACAGGACCGCTGAGAAAACAGAGATGAGAGGATCTCTAAGCCTGGATGGCTTCACTGGGAACACTGAAGGGAAATGTGCCATGCTGAGCCCATTGAGGAAGGCTGGCAGTCACAAGGTGAAGCTGGCTTCCAGGGTCAAGCCTAGAGGCGTCTGGAACAAGGAGCTGCATTACCAGATTAGCTCTCAGACAGCGGGAGGGTGGGAGATGAATAGGAACCCACAGTCCGTGTGGTGCGGGACTTCACATGAGCTACCGGGTGGACCTGGAACTTGGGAAAGGACTGGGCCACATCGGGTGGTAGCAGTGTACATTTAAGCCAACATATAGATAAGGACCATGCTCAGGCTCAGTTTAAACAGGTCAGATGACACTGGCTTTATCTGAGCATGATATCTCCCGAGACTCATGGCGTGAAGGGAAATGAGGCCTGAGGCTTCTCAGATGGCTCATTTTCAGAAGACTTCAACATAGGAATTAAAGAAAAGAAATTTTATACTGAAATGTTTTGTTAGAGCCCCTAATTCTAAAAGCTTTTAAAACACTGGGTAAAAGAGCAAAAAGTCAATATGGGCTCTAGCCAAAGTTCAGGGCATCTGTGCATGACGACATGTGATCTGAGGGATGAGTGATTTTACAGAGGGCTTATAAGGGGAAGGGCAGAGATGGCAGGAAGAGAGGGGGCACACATGGATATCCTGGCTGTACCAAGGACAGTCTGGGTAATCTTGGGAAGAACTATGCCCCCTTTCTTCCCCTATGCCATGTGACCTTCCCTTCCCTTCTACAGGGAGCTCAAGAGCCTGAAGAGTGGATAGATAGATCATCTGATGGAAAGACTAGAAATAACCAGGGCCACCCAGCCCTGCAGAGTGCCTGTCTGGGTCACACCCCAACCCGTTTATCTACTGAGATCCAGCCACCACACTGTGTGTAAACGTCTCATTCCTGCCTTTATGGTCTCGAGAGCCCTTGACTCCCATATGTTCCCTTTGGTGGGGAGCTGTGCTCCATTCTCACAAAGAAGAAAACGGAATCCTTTCCACTCACCTCCCGGTCCAGCAGTGCAGGTGACACCACGGTGACAATGTCTCCTTTCTCGGGATCGATGTAGAACATGTTAGGAGATGGCTTGTCAGGCGTCTGCTGACGGATGTTGTACCTCAGGAGAGCATTGTCAGTGGCCGGGTCATCTGCATCAAACGCTGTCATCCGCATCACCGTGGTCCCTAAGGAGTGCAGGGCCAAAGGGTAGGAGACAGTTATCAAAGGGGCAAGATGGTCAGGGCCTCTCCCCCGTGGGCAACGGCGAGGGAATAGCCTGCCCATCACTCTCTGAATTAAACAGACAAATCATTTCCCCAGCTCTGCTTCTCCTGCCTGCTCCATCACATTAAAGGACCCAAAATACAGAAAAGAAAGCTCCCCTGTTCGGCGGAGTGACAGCTTAATTTTTCCTTCTGCTGATGGGCGATTTATTTTTTTACGGGCTTCCATTGCATTTTGGATGTGGCTCCGTGACAAGAGCTTCTGAAACTCTCACAGGATGCCTGCCCGTGTCTGGGACAGGTGCTGGGGAAATAGAAGCACAAAGGGGGTCGGTCATACATCATAGCAGCCTAGAGCTCAGAGAGAGAGAGAGATGGATAAAGGGACAGAAATCATTAGTGCGGGGAATGGAGGGGGCAAAGAGCGGCTTCATCTGGCCCAGGCTCTGAGGAGGTTCCCAATGGGTGAGGAAGTACCAGCGAGGTGAAGGATAAGGGCCTTCAAGGAAAAGCTACACCAGGAAAAGAGGACATGAGGCAATCTTAACACTGCTAGACGACTGCCACCCTCAGGTACTAGCAGGCATAGAGAAGATGGTGACATGGTGCAACCTTGCCAACACAAGCAGGAGACATGGGCACAGGACTGCCTTCCATGAAGAAACAGACTGCTCGGCAATGCCTGGGCTGGTGGTGTGCCATCTTTTGTGAGGGTCTTGCTCACACACCACTAACATAAAGGGTGTCTTAGTCAGTGTTTCTATTCCTGCCCAAACATCATGACCAAGAAGCAAGTTGGAGAGGAAAGGGTTTAGTCAGCTTACACTTCCACATTGCTTTTGATCACCAAAGAAAGTTAGGACTGGAACTCAAGCAGGTCAGGAAGCAGGAGCTGATGCAGAGGCCATGGAGGGATGTTACTTACTGTCTTGCTTCCCCTGGCTTGCTCAGCTTGTTTTCTTATAGAACCCAAGATTCCCTCCCAGCCCAGGGATGGCACTGCCCACAATGGGCCCTCCCCGATAGATCACTAATTGAGAAAATGCCTTACAGCTGGATCTCATGGAGGCATTTCCTCACCTGAAGCTCCTTTCTCTGTGATAGCACCAGCTTGTGTCAAGTTGACACACAAAACCAACCAGTACAAAGGGAGACCAGGATATTGACTTACAAGGACAACTGGGCTTCACTGAGTGAAAGTAAAACATTGGCCTTCTTGACACCTACTCTTGGGGAAGCTCATGTCAAGCGGTTTGCACGAGGAAGCTCATGGGTAAACTCTCTGTGGTGGCAGGAAATTTGGAATCAGCCTAGCTGTCTAGCAACAGGGGAATCAATAAGAGACTAGCATCTGCCTATTAGGAAAGACTTTGAAGTTTTTTGGGGGCAGATCTGATATGGTCTACCACGGACAGCGCTCCAGGTTACACCATCAAATAAAATACATCAGGGTGACGAGCAATTCATACGCCACTTGTGTGAACATCCTTGCCATGGGAACTCCCACAGCAGGGGTGCACAGTGCAGGTGCTATCTGCATCTAAGGAGAATGGAAGGGTTGCAACAGTGAAGCCTCCTACTGGTCATGTGGGTGAAATCTGAGGACAGAGAGGGTAATGGGGTTGGGTTGGTCATGAAGGAACAAGGTTGGTCTAATCTGTTATGCTCTCACAGAGTGGATGCAGCCCTTCTGCAACTAATATTTAACTTTAAAAACAGTGTAATCATGAACACTGACAGCCTAGAACCCCAACCATGACAGCCTAGAACCCAACCATGACAGCCTAGAACCCAACCACACAAATATGGCTACTTATCCTGATGGTTTTTTGAGCATCATGACGATGCTCAGGGTGATGTACCTACCCGACCAGAACTGTTACCTGACGTGACCTAAATGGCAAGAGAGCTGTAATTTCAGTGGAATAGTCATATATATATATATATATATTTTATATATATATATATATATATATATATATATATATATATATATATATATATATATATATGCTTAAAGGCAACGTTGAGTTTATTGAGCTCACCCAGGATCCTAGAATTTGTTCTAAAGCTTACACATTCCTCTTACTGACAAAGCTAGAACATTGATTTATTTTCCTACAACTAATCAGAGTCAGAATTTTTAACCATTAAGTGCCAGTGGTCAGGTTAATAATCACTCTAGAGCTTAGGTGGAGTTTTGATGAACTTCACCCACGCTGCCATTAGCTGTGTGTTGCAAGGTGTGTCTATAAATATCTTGTTTCTTTGCCTTTGAAATGTTGTAGAGAAAATATGGGGTCTGATACAGGTATAGAACATTCTTGGCAGAAGCAGATCCCTACTTGTGTCCCAGATGTTGGGAGATAGTGTTAATTATGCACACTAAGCATATTGTGGATGAAATGGGAGTTTCTTACCCAAGTGGCTCTATACAGTCACCCTCAGCCCACCAAGTTGGTACCTCCCTAACCTCGGAAGAGAGGGCCACCCAAGACTCTCTGCATAACTTACTGACAGATTTCAAGCCCAAGATCTCATCTAGGAGCATGTGAGCTCCCTTTGGCTGAAGGCAGAGAAGGAACCTTGCCCTCATCAATTCTTCACCAACATCTCAGGTTAAGTACACTTGACACAGTAGATCTCCCTTGGCTAGTGTCTGTGGAATGCTAATTGATTGAAACTCTTCACCAATCTTCATTTAATTGAAGTCATGGCTGAAGGAAGAAAAGAAAGTAGAGAACCGAAGTCACCATGGCTCCGGGACTCACACGCGAGTTTGGATGGTTAGGGGAGGTGGAAAAGACTCCAGGGGAAACACCTCAGTGTGCACTGGAATGCTCATTCTGGGCATCTTTGTTCTCAAAGAGTTGATCAGAGGAGAGAACCAGGTCTACCCTGAGAGAGCCCCACAGGTACAGAGAAAATGCCTACACTTTATTTGATTGTTGGGAAATAAGAAAGACTGGCTTAAAGCCCTGCCTTTGTCTTTACCCAGGGGTAGAGACACAGCTCACTTTTCTCCTTAGGAAATTCCACTTCTGTTCTACTCCACGCAGCACGAGAGGACAGAACTGCTGAGGTTTTAGTGTGAGTGGTCACCTACAGGCTCATGTCTTCACGTGCTCAGTTGCCAACTGGCGGCACTGTTTTGGGAGGTTGTACAAACTTTGGGAGGTGGAGTCTTGTTGGAGGAAGCAGATCACTGGTGATGGCCCTTGCTGTTTTATAGCTTGAACTTGCTTCCCACCCACTCTCTGCTTCAGGTCCACCCAAATCTGAGGAATCCCAGCGGCATGATCCCACCACCATAGAGCTATACGTTGTCATATCTTCTCTACTATCGTGGAGTGTAGTCCCTAAAAACGAGAGCCAAATTAACCCTGCCCCCACTCTTTCCGTTGCTTCTTGTCAGATATTTGGCCAGAGCAATGAGAAAAGTTACTAATATAATTATCTTGGTTCTTATACACATAAACACACACACACATGCACAAGCACACATATGCACTTTTATGCGCTAAGCCCTACAGGTATATATTTGAGCTCTGTAATGATTCAACTCATCTTACAAATCTTCCCAGTTCATCTTCCACCCATGTGCAGTGTGTTAAACCACACACTTGCATACCCTGGGCTTTGTTTTAATTCAACTGACCAGAGCTGTGGTCCTGTCTGTAGAGGGGAGTAGCTGGCCTCTTGCCCAACTAGCCTTGGGAGGTATTCATTAAAGTATGTACCAGTCACCAGTCGTCAGTGGCCATAGACAACTCCAAGGTCAACAGCTGCATCTGTGTGGATGTCCCCACTGTTAGCCTCAGCTCTGTTCCAGTTCATGTGCCCCAGACTCCAGGAAGAACCCATCCCGCACCAGCCCAAGAACCTCCTGCCATGCTTGTCTGGTGCGGTGTGTGTTTCTGGGTGGCAGGGAAAGGCTAATTACACTATAGACCCACATTGGGTTCTTCACACAATCCTTCTCTGTCTTTTCCCCTGTCACGATATTCAGAGTGTCAGAATAAGTGATAATCACCCTGTCACTCCCAGGGCCAGGCAACCCAGCAGTAGCCCTCTGGAGAAAAATGAAAGAATTACAGGTTGGTGGCTGAGAGCCTCAAGTTAGCCAGTCATTTTCTGTCATAGAAGAATACAACTGCCAACCTGACAGGCTGAAAAACAGTGGCTGGCATCCTGATTCGGGCAGAGAACCCCTTACTCTCCACTGCAGATCTCAGATGGAGGAGATCCAGGGTCTGCTATCTGGTGTCTTGACCATGGAATGAACACACCTGAACTTGGCTTCCTGCAACTGGGAGTCTATGAGCCCTTGCCAACAATGGACTTTTTCTAGCTGGCCTTGGGGTGGAGGCGGGGCCCTAAAAGATGCCTCAGTGTGCACCGCGTGTGGTATTCCTTTATCTTTTGAATTTTTTCTTTTCATATTTTGTTTATTATTTGACAATTCCACACATATATACCTTGACCTTATCTATGCCTAGGCTCCCCTCACCATCACTGGATACCTCCGAGCACCTGTATCCCCATCATACTCTCTCCCTTTCCCTTTCATGTTGAGTCCAACCGTGTTGCCCGCTGGCTCCTGGTTGATATTGTTGTATTGATCTTGCCCTGGTCATTGTAACTATAGTGAGTTCACAAATGTTGCTGCCATGTCCTATCCGGATTATCCCTGTGCTCCTAGCATCTCTGGTTCCTCCTTTCCTTCCCTACCCCTTCCATGGTGTTCCCAGAGCCTTGGGGGAGCGAGGGAGGGAGGTAGAGACACCCCAGTTAGGGCTAAGCACTCAACACTTACTTATTATCAGCATGTCCCTCACACACACACACACACACACACACACTAGAATATATATTAGAATTATATATATATATATATATATATATATATATATATATATATATATATATTCCAAAATGTTGCCCTTTGTTTGGTCACCAAGCATCAAACTCCTTTTTAGAAAATCATTATTCCTACAGTTGAATTATATGTCACAGGCATTTATGTCTGTGCACTGTACTTCCAGCAGTGATGCAAGGGCAGCTGTAGGCCCTACAGTGGGCTGTGCAATGCTAAAACATATGAACAGAGCCAGGAGATGTTGCCTTGTAAAGTTCTTATGTGTCACAAAACAGCAGCAGGCACATACACAGACACACCCACACACAGACACACACACAGAGAAACTTCATTGGATTTTCCCCACTCTCTGCATTCCATCAGGAAGTGTTGGTTCATATACACAGTGTCCTCTATCTACAACATGGCTCTTTGGAGGTGTATGGAACATTATAACATCTAATATCTTTAACCCTCTTTAATGACAGTTCACTCTCCCTACATATATGGCAAGCCCAAGAAAGAAAGATGCAAGTTTTAATGGTGTGTGTGTATGTGTGTGTGCACGCACGCACGCACACACACACACACACACACACACACACACACACGTGCATGCATATGCACTCACTCTTATAGATGTCCTAGTATAACTTTGGATATCATTTCTTAGGCACTAACCACTGTTTTGTGGAGACAGGGCTTCTCACTGGCTTGGGACCCTAAGATTACCCAAGTCAGCAGTGTGGTGCAGGCAGCTGCAGACCTTACAAGGTATATGAGCTCAGGGGACCCATGTGTCCCTGCCTCCCTAGCCCTGGGACTATGCGCCTCTCTCCCATACCTGGATTTTTAAAAACGTGGCTTCTGGGGCTCGAACTCAGGTCCTCAGGCTTACGAAGCAAGCACCTAACCAGCTAAGCCATCCCCGGATAGCACTGGTATTGTGATTTTTGATGACCAGACTTTAGAGCTCAATTTGGAAGGGCACATTGCTCAGGGAAGTGTTGACAGGGTACACTTTGTGGGATCAGACCACCTCAAGTCTAGCCCATGCTTTCTCTGTGACTAGACATGTGAGGAATGCACACACTTAGCTCTCCTTCCTGTGGTCTCAGCATCCCTGAGAACATAGGAACTGACATGTAAATTGTTGAATGATAATACGAAAGACAACCACTTGGCCTGCTGTGCACCCACAGGCTGCCCACATTCCACACTGCCTGTGTTCCTGGAAAGCCACCCACGTAAGGAGGCTTAAATGACATCTTAGGGATGTAAATGGTGTCTGGCTTCCAGTTGACCTGCATCTATCACAGGTCTGCTTTGATGATGTATACACTCCAAGTCACTCCCCCGACTGGATTTCAGGGGTGTTTGCTCACTATCCTCAGTGCTTTCCTGGCATGTGTGTGGGGAGAAGGAGGTCAGCTCTCTGTCCTAGGGTGAAGGGCAGAGGGAAGATTTCAAAGGTCAGGAAAAAGAGGAGGGGAGAGGATAGAGGCTGGGAGAAGCAGGTTTGCATACCCATCCCCTCTGGCCCTGGATCATTACCCAGGGACTGTCATTAACCAACCTAGACACCTCCCACAGTTTTTGGGTGGTGTTAGGCAGAGAGGGTTTGGAATGAGGTAAGTTTTGGGCATGAGCTCTCAATGACTTTGGTTCCTTTTTTGACAGCACTATTGTCCCAGGGTCTTCAGTGTGTAGCCCTCTGTGTCCAGGTTCCAGGTCAGGGATGATAACATCTTAGGGAGGTGTAATGGTATCCTAGTTCCAGCTGACCTGCATCATCTCAGGTATGCTTTATCTCCCTTTGATGATGTGTCCACCCAAGCCACTCCCTCTATCTGGATTGAGGGGTATTTGCTCATTGCTCCAATGTTCTCCTGGCAAGTGGGCTGGGAGAAGTAGGTCAACTCTCTGTCCTAGGGTGAAAAGCAGAGGGAAGATTTCAAAGCTGCGGGACCTCCTAAGACAAGATCACATGATCACAGTCATCTCACTTTCTCAGGCGGGTTGGGGACAGAAGCCACCTAAGGGCTCAGCTGTTTTCCAACTCATGGTATCCACTGTGCTACTGACACCCAAGTCTGCGGCAAGCCAGACTTCCGACTTTTCTGGCACAGATGGGAACTGGCAGTTTAAAATAAGTTGTTACAATGTTGCTGTGCTGGACATTTGTTGGAAATGTAAAAGTAACGGTAATTAAGTGGAACCAGAAGGACCAAACGAGGAAAGCGGGCAAGCCCAGTAGACACCATGGTGAATTTCATTACTTTTGACTTTTTGACCTTGAGTGACATCATAGTGATTCCCCTCCAGCTGCGAAGAGCATGCTTTTGGTTCTGTTAGTAGATTAACTCTTCGGCTGTTAAGAGGCCTAGTGTGCCTAAGTCCCTGGTTCCTTAGAGTTTTCTGTTTCCTACAATCTCCCTCCCTCTCCTCTGTAGTGTATGCACACCCATTGATGTGCCACACCCATATGCGCATATGGAGGCCAGAGGAGGACCCCTGATATCCTGCCCAGCCACTGTCTGCTTTATTCCATTAAGATGGGGATTCTCATTGAATCTGGAGCTAGGCTAACTGCCTTTCAGTACCCAGCAATCCCCTTGTTTCTGTCCCATCAGTGCTGGGGTTATAGGCTTTCATGACTCTATATTTTTATGTTGGTGCTGGAGATTAGAACTCAGAACCTCATACTTTCAAAGGGAGGTCCCGTCTCCACTGAGATGTCTTGTCAGGCCGTGGTGTGTGTGTGTGTGTGTGTGTGTGTGTGTGTGTAGATGAATATGTACCTGAGTGGGCATGCATGTAGAGTCCAGAAGTGTCATGTGACTTCCTCCATCACTCTCACTGAGCCTTGAGCTTGCTGATTTGACTAGATTAGCTGGCCAGTGAACCCAGAGATCCTCCTGCCTCCACTCTCCTCTCAGTATCAGGGTTGCAGGCACATGTCATCAGGCCCAGCCTTTTACATGGAGGCTGGGAGAATCTCAACTCAGTTTGTATTACAACCTTATTAATTAGTTAATTAATTGATTAATTGATGCTTGTATGACAATTACTTTACCAAGTCATCTCTTCATCCCCACCTTTTTCTGTATACTTAATATTAACCAAGAAAGTAGGATTCTGTTGCTTTCCAGTAACCATGGCAATAGCTAATTCAGGGGGAAAAATCAAACTGAAATACGCAGTCAGTTTCTTAGGTATGATCAAGTATTCAAAGCAGATCCACTTATTTGAAATGTTTGCTACCAGGGATTAGAGAAGCCCTCTTTTAGGGGTTAGGAAATGGCAGCTCCATTAGTGGCTTCAACAGTTCACTGAAGTTCAGCCATATTCATGTGTAGTTCCTTCTCACAATGACTGTGGGGTCAGCCATGGGACATTCTTTGACCAGTGGTACATAGACAAACCTTATACAAACCGAAGCTTGGGAGTTCTACACACAGGACTTAGCTTCCTAGAACCCAGCCTCCTTCGGTAAAAGCTGGGCTGCCCTTGACTGTCCCTGGCTGACACCCTCCACTGACACTGAAGGTTGAAAGCATCCTTTACCGGACAGCCTCCAGCGAAGATCAGCCTAGGGACAGCTGCCTCCGGTGAGCCCAGTTGAGCCCTTCCCAACTTGCAAATCATGAGCAAATACATGACTTCTGTTTTATAAGGCATGGAATTCTAGTGTGGCAATAGACGACCGGTAAAGGCATATAAATTAATGACTCAGTACACACAAGTTAGAAAAATGATACATAATTCAACAGAGACTTTCGTTTCAATGTGGGACTTTCCCATTTTAAATAGGTAACTCAGCAGGTTTAAGAGTTAGACTAAAAAAAAAAAAAAACAAAAAACAAAAAACAAAGAAACAGGTGCAGGAAAGAGAAACAAAATCTGCCGAGAACAAACTGCAACATAGTTGCCAAATGTCAGCGCCTCACAGATGGGTTTTGGGAGCCACCAATGAAGCCACCATGAAAGCCAGGCCAAGCGAAGGTGTGTGCTGGCACTGGTTGCTTTGTTACTAGGTAGAGCTGGACTTTTCATTTCCAGAGCACAGAATTAAAGTCCTGCAAAGTCTACCCTCTGGTTGCAGGTCTGTGTTGAGTAGGTGCTACCAACCAGGATCCCAACTCTGCCCTTCAAAGTGAGCGTGCCTTCAATTTCGAGGTAGTTGCTAACTCTGTTTAATTGTAGCCCCTAAGTGTCTCCGGGGCGGCTGCGATTACCACTGACTTGATTTGAAATGCAATAGACTTCGCCTCTTCAATTTTCTCTCCTTCCCTGGAGCTAGTTGGGTTTTTTTTTTTTTAAGTACAAATTGGCAGTCAAATATGTAATAAGTTATGACACGTTTGCAATGGCTGTCTCCCATCTGCTTCCAAAGCTTGTTGGGTTTTGATGTGAATAAAGGAGTGATGGGGATGGACTCACCTTAAGATTGTCTTAGTGTCTCAGCGGTCTGCATCTTGTTTGTCTGGGGAGCCACGTTTTAATTAAGCCAGGGCAGGCTAGGCTTTAGGAAAAAAATAAATGTTTCTGAGAGCCTAAGTAACTAACAGCCCAAACTGAGATCCTGCCTGTCAGCAGTCACTCTGCTGCTGTCCTCCTGGGAGAGTATATGCATGTGTGTGCATGTGTATGTGTGTGTGTATGTATGTGCATGAGTGTCTCTGTGTGTGTCCAAGTATGTGCCTGTGTATCTGTGTCTGTACGTATTCATGTATATGTGTATGTGCATGCATATGTGTATGCATGTGCCTTTATGCATATATGTGTGCACATGCATGTTTGTGCATGTGTGTGCATTCATGAGTGTGTATGTGTGAATGCATGAGTGTATATGTGTGTATGTAGGTGCATGTGTGTATGTGTTGCATGTTTGTATGTATGTATTTGTCCATGTATGTGTATGTGAATGTATGCATGTGTATGTGCTTGTGTGTATATGTGCACATGTGTGTATATGTGTGAAAGTATGAGTGTGTATGTGTGTGCATGTATGTGTGTGCTGCCTATGCACCTGTAGATGCTCATGCTTACACAGAAGAGAGAGGACAGTTCCTTAGGACACATCCATCTTCTTATTTTTTGGGGTGCAGGGACTCCCACTGTCATCTATCTGGGCTCACCCATTCAGGTAGACTGATTTCCCAGCAAGTCCCAGGAATCCTCCTGGCTCTGTCTTCCAGTGCTAGGTTTAAAACATGCACCACCATGCTGTTTAAAACCTGAGCTCTGGGGAACCAAACTCAGGTCTCACACTCGTGAGGCAGGCACTTTATCAACTCTGTTGTGACCCCAGCTCCTTCATTTTTAAGGTGATATTTTTCTTAAACCTATTAAAATGGGTATTATATATTTATTAATATTTATAATTATACATATTACTAAATATATATCACACATATATTATGTATAAATATATAATTATATATATTAAGGTAGTTCTATATATTTTTCAAATTATCCATTTTTTGATGAAGGATAGAGGGGTGCTCTCTGCTGAATTATTTGATCATGCCTAAAACACCCTAAAGAAGCAAGTGTAAGTAAACACACTGTCCTTATTGTCCACCCTAATAAAGAGAAATGTGAATATTGGCACAGCATGAAGCAGCTGAAATTCCTAAGTGTGAAAATGCAGTTCCACAATACCATAAAACTAACCAAAAAGATGTTCCATGTGCGTCAGTCCTTTAACAGATTTAACGAGTTTTACAAAGCAAGTCCAATCTTCCTTGGGTCAGTGTAGTGGGGCATTCGGCGATGTCTGCAGATGATTTTGGTTGTCAGAGAATGAACTAGACATTGACATCTAGTCAGCAGGAACCAGAGGTGTCATCGTCACGGGAGCATAAGAGCTCTCAAGACCAGAAAAAAATGAGACTCTGTGCTCGTCAGGGCATGAGTAAACTGAATGGGAGTGGGAGCCAAGAGAAAGTAAAAGAAGGGTGGGATAGCATTAAATCATCTCTCGACTAGCTTTAAGATACTTCTTGAACATTTATTTTTACTTATATGGATATGTGTGTGTGTGTGTGTGTGTGTGTGTGTGTGTGTGTAAGCATATGCTACATATATAGGGGTGACCACCTAGGCCAGAAGCACCTGCCAGACCCTCTGAAGCTTGAGTTACAGGCAGTTTTGAGGCACTCGGCATGGGTGCCGGGAGCCAAACCCAGGTCTTCTGCATGAGAGCATTCTTAACCTCTGAGTCATCTATCTGTCCATCTTTTAAATACATCCTGACTTTTTGAAAATTACATTTATTTATTTGTGTGCATGTGTGTGTGTGTGTGTGTGTGTGTGTGTGTGTGGTGTGTGTGGTCTGTGTGGATGGGCACATGTACTCTAGTTTGAGCACAGAGGTCAGAGGTCAACACTGTAGCCTCCTTCCACCTTCACTCAGGTTCCAGGAATTGAACTCAGGCATCAGGCTTGCCCGGCAAGCACCTTACCCTCCCAGCCATCTCTTCAGCGTCTATTACATCATAAGGTAGTAATGGAGGTTGGGTCAGGATGGCAAGTCATTAGTTCTTGTCTTTCATTGACTTATTGTGAGAGACACCCTGAGAGCCCCTTGTCTCTTTTAACGGAAGAGATCACCATGGTTGCTCTTTAACACTAACCTCACAGAGGCTCAGACTCACCCAGCCAACCCAGACTGCCAAGGCTTAGCACAGAGGTGTGAGTTCTCGCACCAGTTCAGCCCACCCTAGGGGTGTCCTGATCAAGAACAGGCTGGGGGAAGCTTGCACGCAAGGTGGGGCTGGGATGGTTACCATAGTGGCAAGATAGCAAGGGGCTAGGATGCTACAGTTCAGCCCACCCCGGACTCTGGTTCGGTGGGAAGAGATGCAGGCACACTGCTGGGGCAGGAGTGATGCTGTTGATGTTTGCAAATGGCTTCCTGGGCTGGGTAAGTAAACATGTGCTGGCTAGCTGCTGCAAGCTCCCTAAGCTCTCTCTCGCTTTATGGCTTGGGAGTCAGCTGTGATTGATGCAAGCTATGAAAGAATTTATAAAATAACAGTGAATTAGAAGAAGGCGCATTTTCAAGCCTAGGGAAATGGATCTTTTTATGAAGAATAAAACGTGATGAAGTAGCTTCATCAGGACCACACAAATCTGGAATTAACCATGCTGAGACTGAGAGCTGAGGGAGTTGGGTTCTGGACCCTCTGAACTCAGAGCCTGCAACAGGGCAGCATCTTCTCCTTGGCTCTCTACGTCACATGGTGTCATTTCCACTCACCACGATTCCTTTCTCTGCACCGTGAATGTCACTTTGTCCAAGCCATCAAGATACCATTCAGTGACTAAAATAGACACATGGCACTTAATGCTCACTTGATGAATATAGTTGACTTACTTTTGTTCCCCACTGAATGGAGCGGGGTCAGGCACACAGTAGGTGCTCAATAAATGCCCAGTTAAGGGCAGAAGGTGAGCTCCCGTCAGTTTGGGGTATTCGTGGGTCTCATTTCATTTGGGGTTTTAAATAACCTTCCCCATCTTCATGTGCACATTCCCCAGACCTCTGTTAGTCCAGATAAATGCACATCTCTTGGAAAAATATGGCAGGGGAGAGACTGGTGGGGGCTGCCCTCCACTGCAGAGGGCTGACAGGCACCTGATGCAAGTTGATGACTAACTGTTTCCTGTCTTTGAAACCACAAGCCTCTGTACCTGAGGCTTGTCCCGGCCTAGTCTAATGTATCATATAGATGCTTCTCTCCTCAAGCTTCGTGTATAGTCTCCTGTTAGGCTTGACAGCCAGAGAAGGCTCAATGGCTCCCCCATCCATGCTCTGTGAAAGTAGAGGCTGGTTTCTTGTCACGTGCAACCACAGGTCACCATCAAATGCCAACAGCCAACAGCTTCCTTGCACACCAGCCATGAGCAGCGGGATCGAGAATATATCCACAGGCTGAGTCCTGGGTTATGGTCTCTTGCTCTGCCACGTGGTAGTTGAATGGTCTTGGAGAGCCCCGAGCCTGTCAGGTTTTTTTTTTTTTTAAATGATAATTGGATAATATCTATCATAGTGTGAATTAAGGTAGTCCATGCCTGCATTAATCATATTCAGCCAAGATTCCTAGTCTCAGGAAATATCATTGCCATCAAAAGATGAGAAGGGTGGAGCTGAAGGGATGTCTCAGTGGCTAAGAGCACTTTCTGCTCTCCCAGAGAACCTGCACGCAGTTCCTGCACCCACCCCGGGCGGCTTATAACTGCCTGTAACTCCAGCTCTAGGAGATCGGGACCCACGCCCCCTCCTTTTCCGGCTCCTGCAGGTGTTCCCCCTTCCAACACACACAAACTAAAAAGGACAAGTGCGGGAGGGATATAGGTCAACAGGCTCAGTGTTTGATCAAGAAGAAGAAAACAGGTCTTGGGTGAGACAAGGAGCATGACAAGTGATTTTGACGTAAGAGATAACTTCAGGCTGCACACAGAGAGGTGGACATTGGTCAGTGTCACCGCCGTATTGCCTGCGCACTGGAGTGTCTACATTCTAAGGATCTCCAGCATTTCAAATGGATGATGGGGCGGGGGAGCCACCCTGCCTAGATGTGTAGAGCGAGCACTCTGATTGGCTCAGCTCTGCTCACGGCAGACGCTCTGATTGGCTCAGCTCTGCTCACGGCGGACGCTTGCTTTGAGGCTGCCCTGTGCTGGACTGTGGACACAGAAGAACAACGAGGCTACCGTGGACTCTCAACTTGCTCACATTCTACAAGAAGAGACGATGATGCTTAAACACAGAATCAGAGTGAGTGTGATCCCTGCACTAAACCGACAAAGCCCGCACCAACCATCTTCAAGGTGTCGCTGAAGGCATTGCGTGGCAGGGTGACATATTCCTGTGGCACTTTCTGAATGTATTTGACTATTCCCAGCTGAGGTTCAGAGTAGGGCCAGTGTCAGCTCCTTCTCCTCACATTAGGGATTTGAAAGGCCTGCTCACTCCTAGAATAACTCATTACCACTTAAACCTAAGCTGTGGAAACCTTTGCTTTTCTAACAGAATGACTTGCCCATTTGCTGAGGTGCAAAGAGACAGCGAGCCCCGACAACCAGCCTCATTGGCTCCCTCTAAACTCCCCTCCTTGCTAGGAGACAGGCACACTAAAGATGTTTAAGAGCGGGGACTTTGAGCTTCAATTTACAAGTCAGATTGAAAGAACACAGTGGCTTTGAAAAGCCCTGGCCACTGAGCAGTCAACTGCTACACTCTTCACTCTGGAACGTTCTGTTGAGTTCTACAGGACAAGACCCAGGGTGGCTGAAAAGGCCCACCTCAGCAGAAAAGCGTAGCTGTAGCGTGCCAGGCATGTGGGTTCATGAGTCTCACACAACCCCATGACTGGCACAAACTGAGGTGGGCAGAGCTTCTCCTCTGTGGTCGAGGGAGGCAAGAGACAGCCAGCCTTGAGAGATGGAGACTTACACTGGATGACAAGGCGCAGGCAGTTAGTTAAGCTGAGGCTGGGGAGAGGGAGAGGTGGAGGGTAGCAGTGTGAGGAAGGCTCAATCTAAACCCAGGAAACGGCTGCTGAGGACTTGCTGTACTGTGTGTACTCAGAGTCACCAGGTCTCTGGTCTCCCATAGTCGGCTTTCCAAGGAAGCTAACGGTGGAGTCTATCTCTTGGAGCTTCCCAAACAAAGCACTACCAAGTGGGCAGAGGGCTGGAGATTCAGAACCATGGAAATGTATTCCTTTCTGCTTTTGAGGTTCAAATCCAGCCTTAGGGGGATGGCAGGGCTGGGCTCTTGCAGAGGGTTCTAGAGC
The DNA here is from genome assembly GCF_900095145.1 of Mus pahari. NCBI lineage: Eukaryota > Metazoa > Chordata > Mammalia > Rodentia > Muridae > Mus > Mus pahari. Next base: position 42,286,604 of record NC_034609.1, on the reverse strand, counting down.
AGGGTTTCCTCGTGGCCTTCAGCCTGGCATGGCTGTGTCTTCTTTTGTCTGTGCTATCTCCTAGTCTCTGCCTTTCTGTGGGTCTGTGTTCTCTCCCTTCAGCCCACTTCTCAAGACCCTTGAGACCGTCTTTGGGGTGCACCTACAGAATCCAAGGCATTTTTTTTCATCTTAAGACCATTAGCTTAGCCACTTGTAAGAAAACTCTTCTTCTAAATTTACACAGTGTGGGATTGGAACGTGCTTTTTTTGCTGATACCACTCAGCCCAGCACCCTGGCTGCCCAATATCCTGACTGCCCAGCAACCTGCTTGCCCACCATCCTGGCACACTTGCTGAAACACACACACACACACACACATACACACACACACANACACACACACACACATATCATTGACCTCTGGAGACTTTTTAGCCTTTTTTGAGGGGAAGTACAAGAGCCCAGGTGGAGTCACAGAGCTGAGCTTGGTGGGATCAAATCTGGGACATCCAAGGTTTCTAAGTCCATGCAGGGACTGTGCCTTTTATAGCCAAGAGTGCTGGGGACTGGTGTGACAGACCTGGAATCCCAACTGAGGCAGGGGGATAGAAGGTTTCAAGCCCTGCTTGGATTACAGAGAGATTTATGGCCAACTTGGACAACATAGTGAGATCTGTTTTTTAAAAAGTAAAATATAAAAGGAGGGTTGAGACCACAGCTCAGTGGTGGCATGTTGACTCAGCAGAATGAGAGCCCTGTGTTCAAGCCCTAGAGCCAGCAGAAATTAGGGGGGCTTGGGATCCCTGCAGGCAGCAGGGACTGGTAGTCCCCAAAAAAGGGAACATGGATGCTTATTGTCCAGAAAATGTGCTGGTGGCTCCTTTCCTAAAAATGGGCACAGAGAGAAGGATGGCCCCGGAGGCCATGGTCCTGCCCTGGGGATTGGCTCATGGTGTGCTCATGTTCCAGGTTCAATTCTTACGCACATGTGATGGCCAGCTCCTGGATCTCATAGGCTCTGCTCGCCCTGCCTAAGCTAGGCTGTCTTTTCAGAAGCAGAGGGGAGGTGAATGGGTGGTGCTGGCTTCCATGTAAGCTCTAGCAGGGGCTCGCTAGATTGAGGGTGAAACAAAGGCGATCATCACAGAGAATGGGTCCTTTAGATTTCTGTAAATACATGGCCAAGGTGTGTGTCTGTCTGTCTGGTCTGTCTGTCTGTCTGTCTGTCTGTCTCTCATCTCTAAAGAAAGAGAACATGTAAGGTAGATTTGTTTCTCCTTTGAACCACAAAACATTTGAGCACAGAGAGGCTTAAGGGTTAACCCAGAGCAGGAGGTGCCAGGGATTTCTGTGAACACCAGCTCTTCCCGGTGACAGCTTTTGCTCTTGGTGACAGGGCTGGGCTAGAATCTCAGATCACTTTTGTGCCTGTTAGAGGGACCAGACTCTGCCAGGAGGTGAGCAGGTTTGGGGTGGGGGGGTGGGGTTGTCTAGAAGGAGAGGAACGTGGCCTCCTAGCCTGAAGTTGTGTCTTCTTTTCAGACTAAAAAGGAAGAACACAAAGACAGAAACTGAAGATGATCTGAAGGCCCCCTAGGAGTCTGTGATGGAGCCTCCTGTTCTTCGCTCTTCCACAGGCTTCATGCTTTAACTAGGAATAGCACCTCATGCTCCAGCTGGGACCCAGAGGCTGGGGTTCAGCCTGATGGAAGACTCCTGCTCTGTGAAAGCTGAGCTCATGCTGAGCGCGTTTGCAGGAGAATGTCAGAAGGGACCTTGCCTTGCAGGGAAGGGTTGGGCAGATCTTCTCTGTGATGGCTCACGTGACAACATCAGTGACACAGGCAGGAACAGAAAAACCACAGAGGTGATGGCACCAATGTCACCAATGTCATGCTCATGGTGCCCAACGGACATGGAGATGGGAGAGAGGAAAAGCATATGAGCCATTTTGCAGCTGACAGCCCTGTGATAGCTAGCTCACTGCTGGTTGGAACAATGCAAAGAAGAAGCCAAGAGGCCACCATCCTGGTTTTGTTTCTGTGGCTGTGGTAAAATACCCCAACAAAAAGCAACTTACAGGAGAAAGAGGCTATTTCTGCTACAGTCAAGAGCAAGGAGAAATAGACAAAGGCATGCTTGCTATGCATGGTCCAATTTCTCCACTCTCATACCATTCAGGGTTTCTTGCCTAGGGAATGATGCCACCCCCAGTGGGCGGGATTCTCTCGAATCAGTTAATAATGTAACTAATACAATTCCCTGCGGGCTTGCCCACAGGCCAACCCAATGCAGACTATCTCTTATTGAGACACTCTTGCCAGGTGATTCTAGGTCATGCCAAGTTAACAATGATAGCCAGCCCTTAAGGTCCCTTTGTTTCTTCACCTTGCCCTTTACACCACAAATAAATCAATCCATACTCATGGGTAACTGCTTTCTAGTTTATTCTTAGAAATGGCAGATCCACATTGTGGACACAAGGATGCTCCCAGGGTGGCCATCTAGTCAACATGCATTTCATCTACCTCCTGGTTGCTCTTATCTTAATCTTCGTTTAAGCCCATAGCGGGGAAAGAACCAGTAAATCATCGAGAGTCAGAGTCTCACTGCCTATGGGGACAGAGGACTGCCACAGAGCTACTACAACTGTAAAGTTGGGTCCTGCTCGTGGTTTCTGAAGCCTCGTGACCTAGGCATTGCTTATATCTGATTCTGGTCATCCACTTCTGTCACCTCTACTTTCTTAATTAGGGTTTTACTGCTGTGAACAGGCACCATGACCAAGGCAACTCTTATAAAGAACACAATTTAACTGGGGCTGTCTTACAGGTCAGAGGTTCAGCCCATTACCATTATGGCGGGAAGCATGGGAGCATGCAGGCAGACATGATGCTGGAAGAGGAGCTGAGAGGTCTACATCTGGATCCACAGGCAGTAGAAAGAGACAATGAGCCACATTCCGCCTGGCTTGAGCAGCTGAGACTTCAAACCCCGGGACACACTTCCTCCCACCAGGTCACACCCTCTCCAACAAGGCCACACCTCCTAATAGTGTCAGTCCCTATGGGCCTGTGGGGGCCATTTTCTTTCAAAGCACTACATCCACCCAATATCCATCCCCACTCCTACCTGCGCACTCTCCACTGGTCCAATCCTTGTCTACTCCCCACCATCTACATATCACTTGGCCATTCTCCATCCCTTCAGTCATCAGCCACTCTTCCCTTCCACACCTCCACTGAACTGTCTGTTTTCCCACCTTCCCACCCAGAAGTCCCTCTGTCTTCATTAGGGTTTCAATGCTGTGAACAGACACCATGGCCAAGGCAACTCTTATGAGGACAACATTTAATTGGGACTGGCTTACAGGTTCAGAGGTTCAGTCCATTATCATCAAGGTGGGAGCATGGCTGTGTCCAAGCAGGAATGATACAGGCAGAGCTGAGAGTTCTACATCTTTACCTGAAGGCTGCTAGTGGAAGATGGGCTTCCAGGCAGCTAGGATGAGGGTCTTAAAGCCCACACCCACAGTGACACACCTACTCCAACAAGGCCACATCTACTTTAACAAGGCCACTCCTCCTAATCGTGCCTCGTGAGCCAAGCATATTCAAGCCTCCACATCTACGTTGGGAGCTTTTCTGGCCATTCGTCTGGCACATTGGTGCCAACAACTTGTTTTGTTCTTTTCAGACAGGCTCTAAATGTGTGCCTTCTCATCCCTGCTTTTATTCCTACATGATATTGCCACTTGAAAATCATAAATTCAACTGTTGAACCTACTGAAGGATGACTGTCCTGTCCCTTCACCCGGTCCAGTAAACACAAGCGAGGTATAAGAAAACCACAGCCCGCCCTTGCCCCTACCACCCAGCTTAAAGAATCCTTTCTGCCCATGTCTCCTCAGCTCCTTCCTCACGCTGCCCCTACCGTGCCCCCAGGAAAATGAATGTCTGTGGGGTCTGCCGTGGCGCGTCAGACCTTCACTTCTCTGTTTTAAACACATTAGCAGTTCTCACCCCATATACACGAACTCCTCCCATTGGCATCGCCTGGAAACTGCATTTCATGCAACAGCACGTTCCAGGGAGCCACTGTACAGTGGGGCAGGTCTTGGGGCATGGCACTATCCTTTGCTTAGCCATGCTTTGGTCGATGAGCGCACAGATTGCTTGCTCCCGTTTTTGCCCCCATTAGTGAAGCCCCAGGTACTCGGGTGGCGGTTCCTGGTTCTCCTCAGTGTTTTCCCGGGAATGGGCTCCACAGCTTTTGCTGTGACAGATAACAACAAACCCAGCTTCTAAGTTGTTCCAATTTATAATCCCAACAGTCATCACAGAGGGTCACTGTTTTTCTGTGTCATGGCCAATACATGACACTTCTAGGTTTAATATTTAGCAACCCGCTAGATGAAAACCATTATGCGCAATTGTATATAAATGCCCCTTGGGTTTTGCGGGTTGGTGGGATGGAAGAGCTGTTACTGCACTGATTGGCCATACATTGTTTATTTTGTCAAATGACATCTCCTTTTAAACTGAATTAATTTGCCTTTCCTATTAAGTACAGAGGTTCTTTTTATAGGGGGATGGCTAGTTCTCTATCCATAAATGTGCTGGGAATATCAGCCTTGAATTTCCATCTCTTAAAAAAAAATACTCTCTGTCCTGGATTCCATTGCTGTGATTAAAACACTCTGACCGAAAGCAAGTCGGGGGAGGGGGGGGAAACGGATTGTAATTCCAGGTTACAGCCTAACAGTGAGGGGGACATTGAGGCAAGGTCTCCAGCAGCCAACCACATCCCTCCACAACCTAGAGCGGGGAGGAAAGGAAGCAGCCAGGCTGTCTGCCGCCTCAGAGCTCAGCTGGCCCAGCCCGCTTCACTCTGCCACAGTTCAGTCCTCAACCCCTGGAGCGCTGTCACCTACAATTACGGTGGGTGTTCCCACCAATTCACACAACCAAGGCTCCCCCCACCAACACTCTGCTGGCATTCTTGCAGGCTGACCCTTCCTAGACAAACCACCCTGGAGGCTCAGGTGATTCTAGGCTGGGGCAGGTTGTCAGAAAAAAACAAAAAAACAAAAAAAAAACAAATGACATGGTGTCTTCTTTATTTCATTGCTAAGACTTCATGGATGAACTTGATTATATCAGTCTATCAGGTTAAAATCTATCTGCCACCGCCTGGCATCTGTTTCCCACCAGGTGACAAGTGACAACACTTGAAATGACAAAGCCCCTGGTCCATTTTCACACTTTAGTTAACTCTACATGTTTTTGTTCCATTCTGAGAAGCTTACTGGCATGTGTGTAATTTGATCTTCCGAAAACAAAAACAAGCCCCCCCCTTCTACCCTCTCTCTTCCTGTGTCCTTTCTTTCTGTATCTCTCTCTCTCTCTCCCATCTCTCTCCTCTCTCTCTTCTCCCCCTCCCTGTCTCCTCTTTGTCACTAGCTCTCCCTCTCCCTCTTTGTACAGGTGCGTTTGCCCTGCATGCCCTGCATGCCCTGTGTGTCCTGTGTGCCCTGTGCGCACGCACACATCAATGGAGACCAGTGATAGGTGTTGGAATTCTTCCTCAATTGTTTCTCTGTCTTCCCTTTTGAAACAGGGTCATTCACTGAACCCGGAGCTCACCATGTTTACTGCCACACCCAGCTTTTCACAAGTGCCGGGGATCTGAACCCAGGTCCCTGTGTTTGCATCACTGGTGTTTTACCTACTGAGTCATGTTCCCAGCCCTACAAAGAATGCTGAGGCAGATTTGACATGTGTCTGTGTGTCTGTCTGTCTATATTTATTTATATCAAACATGGCCCCCTTCCTGGTTCCCCCTCACAGAGACCCTCCCCTATCCCCTCCCCTTCTCCTCTGAGAGTCCCCTTCACCCCCTCCAGTTATCCCCCACTCTGGCACATCAGTTCTCTGCCAGGCTAGGTGCATCCTCTCTCACTGAGGTCAGACAAAGGGATACGGAAACCAACCCACCCACAAAACTTTCAACCCAAAATCTGTCCCGTCTAAAAGAAATGCAAGGACAAAGATGGAGCAGAGACTGAAGGAATGGCCAACCGATAATCGGCTCAACTTGAAACCCACTCCATGGGCAAACACCGATCCCCGACATTATTAATGATACTACTCTGCTACGCTTGCAGATAGGAGCCTAGCATTACTGTCCTCTGAGGGGCTCCAGCCAGGAGCTGACTGAAACAGATGCAGAGACCCACAGCCAAACATTGGGCAGATTTGACCTTTAACATCTACCCCCAAACCTTCACAAAGTCCCTCAACCCCTCCCACTTTCTTGTTAGACTAACCACAAGTCAGAAGAAACTCTTCCAGCCATTTCCTGGGGCTCTGGCCTAGCGTGGCAAGACCAACTCAGAACGTTTAATTACTTAGCTTACTTCAAGATAAATGCAAATCAAAAAAAAAAAGTTCCCGTTCTCACCTGTTTATGAGCCTACAGCAAAATTAATTAAAGCTAATAGGGGGGAGAGTAAACAAACATGTTTGAAATAAGGAAAATAGAGACTGTGAGGTACGAGCGAAGGCTCATGAAACATGAGAGAGTTGGTTATTTAAAAGTCCCGTGTTTCTGCCTGATAATTTAATCACCCTTGCTGCAGCCTCTTTCCCATCGGGATCCAGGCTAAGAAGAAAAGAAGGTGGATTGGAAGGGTCTCGGGTTTCTTATCAACAGCATGGCCACAAACCGACGCTAAAGCAACATCACCAGATGGCATTCCAGTGAGCTTTCTGAGCTGCCAGCTTCATTACGCCTTTCTACAAACTTGTAAAATGTGCACTTTTTCCATAATTTTGCTTCGTTTCCAAGAACCACAAGGGAAGGTGTACCACTCCATATGTGAATTAGCCTTGCAGGGCTGGCAAGAGGGCACAGCTAGGAGTGAGGATTGCTCCTCCAGAGGACTCCAAGTTCAGTTCCTGACTCTCAAGTACCACAGCCCATAACTGCCTCTAACTCCTGCCCATGGGGGATCTGGCGCCCTCTTCTGGTTTCCATGGGTACCTGTACTCACATGCCCATACTCACACGTATGTATACACAATAGTTAAAAATAAAAACAAATCTTTAAGTCAGACTGGCATAGAGAATGTGCTGTCAGACGAACAGGAAAGCCACATGGAAGATGGAGGCTCCTTTATCCGTGAGAAGATATTGGTTTGCATGAAAAAACCACTGTTGTTCCTGGACCGTAGCCAGAGGCAGTCCCCCAGTGATGGCTCCTCCTCACTGCCCTGGTGCAGTGCAGCAGAAATTTCATCACACTTGGGCTGGATCTGAGAAGGAAGCAGCAGATGCTGGGCCCGGGATCAGGTAACGAATGTCAGAAATAGACATTCTTGCCATCAGGGAACTGAGTTAAGATGCCAGGAAGGAAAGACAGGACAGGATGAAGGGTTTTTCTAGAATGCTCAGGTATGTAAACAACCAGAACCCTAGGAATGTAACATGAGTAACTGAGCCATAAGGCTCCGACTGCAGTCCAACAAAAGCAATGCCAACCAACAAACCAACCAACAGCACCCCCTAGGGGCCGGGGAGATAACTTCGCTTAGGTTAGGTGTGTGCCTCACAGATAAGAGGATCTGAAGTCAGATCCCCAGCTGTGGGAATCCACGGGAGGCATTTTGTGTCTGTCATACCAGGACATCTCGGGGGTATAGGCTGTGAACGCCCCCCCCCCAAGTTCAGGAACAATAGGTCTGTGTATTCATGACTTTTCGTATTGCCTTGACCAAGTCCAAACAAGGAGCGTCTTAGAGGGGGATGTTTGATTCTGGCGCACAGGTTATGAACGGATGCTGTGTATTCCTGGTGGGAAAGCCATGGCTGGTGGCGGAGCAGGAGGCTGCTGGTCATATGGTGTCCATAGTCAGGACACAGGGAACAGAAAGGAAGTTCCCACCCCCAGGGACTCACTTCCTCTGGTGTGGCTCCACCTCCCAACACAGTGCTGCCAGCCGGGGACCAAGTATTCAAATGCATGAGCCTGTGAGAGGCCCTTCACATTCAGGAACCTCCCCACCCCCGAATCACCAGATTTAGGGGCATTCCATGTTGATTCACATCTGTGACCCCAGAACGCCATATGTCATCTCTCTGATCTCCGTCTCTTACCTCCCTGCCTCCACGTGTATTTGGTCCTGAACATATGATTTAGGTTAAACAACCCACAGACACCTGAAATTGCAAAGGCCTCCCACCCTATTTATGTGGACATTTTTCTAGAGTAAGAAATCTGTCACTTGAATGCTGTGTCACCAGAGGGGAAAAGGAACGTGGTGCCTGGAACACAGTCAATTGCTATCATGGCTTAGTGGCTGAGGGTCTTCCTGGTCTCAGGGCTGGGTGCTGGAATATGGACCAGAAAAATGCTGAAGAATTCCAGCCCACTGAAGACAGCAAGGGAGGTAAGATCTGGGGTGGAGGCGGGGACTTCACCTCTCAGCCCTGAAGTCCTCACAGGATGCAAAATGCTTCTTATTCTCAGAAGTTAATTGGAGGCACTAGCCGGTCACTTCATAGAGCTCTGCAAGGTGCAAATTCAATTAATGACTTGTTTCCGGCTACCTGGGAGAACAGGGGGGTCTGTAGGCAGGGAAGGCTGTACCTTGGGCAGATAGGGGTGCTGCCCCCATCTGTTTTTTTTTTTTTTTTTTTTTTTTTTAAGTGATTCTGGAAAACCCAAGCCAGAGCCATTGTCAAGGCCTACCCTCTCCTTCAAAGCCTGAGGGTGTGGTCTACTGGGTTCTGAGGAGAACAAATTGCTGAGACAGGGGGTGCTGGCACCCGAAGCCTTCGTGGAAAAGTCAGCTGGAAACACAGGACAACATGTGAAGCTGTGTGACAACAGGTGTGGCTATAGGAAGGTGTCATCTGGTGTCTTTTTCTGTTGCTCTCAGCCTTATGGCCTGTGAGACAGGGTCTCACCCAACCAGAAGCTCACCATCTGGGCTAATGGGGCTGGCCAGAGCGCTCTTGGGGTCTGCCTTTCTCTTCTCCCCACGCTGTGTTTATAGGCACATACAGCCATGCTGACTTTTTATGTGAGTGCTGGGAATTTGAACTCTGGTCCTCAGGATTTCCCTTGCCCACTGGCCCATACCCTCCTGGCCCCTCTAGTCACTCATTAGTTCCCGTTGCCCTCCTTGTCCCATCCCATGGGGTCTAAGTGGAAGTGCACACTCACTGAGAATCTCAGTCTGGGGTGCCTGGGTTCATATTTCACACGCAGCTGTGTGTGAGATTCGGAGCACTCGGGGCACCTGTTCTCACGTCGGGGAAATAGATTAATAGTGGCTTCTATTTTACAGGGTACTTAGGAAAAGTAAACAGGTCCAAGTATTCAACAAAGAATCAATAGAACATATTTGGGTCCTTCCTATGGGTTCTTAAAACACGGTTGCTGTAGTTACAAATGTCTGAAAAATCAATGGCCTAGATGCTTAACCATAGGAAAATGGCCAAATAAATTAGGCTTGACTATTCGGCGGGCCATTATCTAGTCATTAAAGATCATCATCATGAGGACCACACGGAGATCTTGGATATGCTTATGATATATTTAACTGGAAAGTAAGCCAGGCATGGGGGTTGGTGGTGCACACTTCTAATCCTAGCACAGGCAGAGATAGGGTCGCCACAAGTTTGAGTCCAGCTCCATCCACTTAGCGAGTTAATGCTAACTAGGGCTACATAACAAGATCTCGTCTTAAAACGAGTAATGCAACGGTGTGGAGGTAGATGCAGACGAGAAGATGGAAGAGCAGCAACGTCACGGGGGAGTGACCAGGGCTGGTTCCTATGCTGGTGCTGCACAGGGTATTTTTTGTTTTTAATCCTTGGGGGAGAGATGGCTCATGGGTTAGGAGTGCTTGCTGCTCTTACAGGGGACCTGAGTTTGGTTTTCAGAACCCACATTGCGAGGCTCACAACCTCCAACAGACAACTGCATCTTCTGCCTTCTTCTGATCCCCATAGGCATCTGAACTTAGGTGCGCATCCCCACAGACACAGACAGGTAAGTATATATATTTATAAAAAAAAAAATGACCGAAAAGAGCTTTAAGAAGTTAAATCTGCCCGTATTGATTCTGTAGATGTGTTTGGGAAGGTGAGGTGGTATATACGTTTAAATCAATCTCTCTCTCTCTCTCTCTCTCTCTCTCTCTCTCTCTCTCTCTCTCTCTCTCTCCCTCCCTCCCTCCCTCCCTCCCTTCCTCCCTCTCTCCCTTCCTCCCCTTCCTCTTCCATCCCCCTTCCTCTCTCCTTTTCCTTTCCCCTCCCTTCTCTTTTCCCCTCTCATCCACACAAGCTGTGCCCTGAAAATGTACTCTCAAGGCCCCTCCCTTCTAACTAATATTTCCGGAAACTGTCATCTGTCACGTGTTTGTACTGAATCCTTGCAGTGGCCAAGCAGGGCCTCTTGTGTCTCATAAGATATGTGGGTTATATGATCCCCCCCCCCCGAGAGCTCTGTGGCACGCCCAAATCCCCGAGAGACCCTGGGGGACAAAAGTCTCAAAGGTAAAGATGGGGAGTCTCCCAGAAGCAGCTGCTCAGAAGTTGCAGAGCACACACCTTGCCTTGGACGGCAGCAAACATGGCTTGGCACTGCTTTGAATTAGAAGCCTTAGCCCCTGAACCACAATGTCATACATCACCCAGCAAAAACAGCCCCCAAGTGGGGCGGGGTGATTTGAGGAGGCTAGCACACCGTTCGTGGATTTCCAGTTCCCACAGACGCACTCTTCGTAAAGTGTTTTTCCTTTTCAGTCAAGCAACTGCCGCAGAAAAGATGCAACCAGGCCTTTCATGACATTCCTCATCTGTGGGTATCTCAGAGGACCCTCACCATTCACAGACCCACACACTCAGTTTCCCAGACCTGGGCTTGCATTACTTTGTATTGAGCGGCATCTATCAGTTGTACAGTGGTAAGATAACTAAAGCAACGATACCTTTACAGAGCTAGTTGTTTACTTTTATTTGTTCACGTGTGCCTGCATGAACTCATGTGTGCCACATGCATGCAGGGGGGCCTGTGGAGGCCCGAAGAGGGCACCGGACCTTCTGGAACTGTAGCTACATGCTGCTCTGAGTTGCCCGGTGTGGGTGCTAAGAATCAAACCTGGGTCCTCCACAAGAGCAGCAAGGGCTTTTATCCTCTTAGCCATCTCTACAACTAAGCAGCTATCATTTTATCAAGAGCTGGGACCATGACAGTCACTGTGTTAAGTGTCTTCAATTTTATCTCATGGATTTCTCTGTGTTCCTTCATGGGGAACAGGGTTATTCTCCATTTTAGACAGGGAAACCAAAGCTCAAAAAAATGAAGGTGATAGCCACAGAGCTGGATTTCTTCTCATGGACTTGGGTTCAGCCTGTGCACAACTGTCTCAGTTGGGTTGAAGGCTGGTTTCTGCAGCCAAGTGAACAGAAACTATGTTCAGTGTGAGAGAATTCTCTTTCCTGAAGTCAGCTCTGGCATTCCCCACTGAGGAAGGCTTTAGTGTGTATCTCAGGGAAATAAATCAATTGCCCCACTCAAAATCTACAGTTCCTTATCCCTCCCACCCCTATATTTAGTCTTAGTGTGAGTGTGTGAGTGTGTGTATCTCCTCCACATGTGTGCATGCACACAGAAGCCAGAAGAGGGTGTCAGATATCAGATGTCTCCCTCTCTCACTCTCTACCTGCTTCTTTCAGGGAGGGTTCTCTCCAAACCTGGGGCTCATTCTCAACTGGTCTTGAGGCCAGTGAACCCCATTGACCCCACCCCCACCCCTGTCTTCCAACTCAGAGTGAGGCTGGCAGGTGTTTGCTGGGACGACCTGCTTGTAACACAGGTGTTAGGGTCCAGGCACCATGACTGCAGCCCAAGTGAACTTAACCACTGAACCATCTTGCCAGCCTCTGTATCTTTAGATGTTTATTTTTAATATTGGCTACAGCTTTAAAAAGAAAAAAACCTTCTTCATTTTCATAGGAACTTAGCACTTTTGGTTATTATACATTGTTTCCTTGCAGGATAGAAAATAAATATCACCTCAAATAAAGCCCCATGTGAAAATTAACCAAATATAAAACTAACCAAATGAATGGCTACACCCAGCCCAGAAATGCCTGCTTCCCTGTACAAGGTGAAGACAGTGTAGTTTTTTCCACCTGCATACGTGGTCGCAACTTGTTTTTATGTTCACAGTCTCACTTGGCATGATGTAGATAATAACAAACATTTGGTTAAAAAATGAGCAAATAAATGAAGGTATGAATAATCTGATGTGGGAGTGAGATTTTACAGAACGATGGCCAGCTAAATCGTATGTACAATAAAACTGTGCGCGCGGCTGTCTCTGATTTATTGATATTCTATTAACTGTCAAAGCTGGATTAGAAACATCCATTCCGAGAGAGTATTTCAAATAATTTCCCCTTTTCCAGTCTTAGAAATAATCAGATTCTCAGGACATGGAGTTTGACTGTGTCTCCTGCCTAATGATGGGTACGGGCATGTGACATTAGAACTCACTGGGCTGGAAGAGAGGCTTCTGTTTGTCACAAATAGGAAATCAGGAAGATCAGCCCTGACATTCTTGGGTCTTGAGAGATGAGCCAAGATTGAACAGAGAACCAAATCCCTGAGCTGCATTCAAAACACACACACACACACACACACACACACACACACACACACACACACCCCAGATGCATGGAGATGCTCTAGGCTTAAAGAACCCTGAACAGTACAGTTGCTGTGTGAATACGGTGGGCTGGTGCTGCTGTTCATTATAGTGGGAGGAGCTTTACCACACACAAGATCTGTGAATCCTTTGACCTTGAACTCGTCAGACTTGAGAACACTGAAAAAAGTTCTGTCATTTCTCCCAAAAGTTTCAAGATGGAAGACAGAGACTAAGGGGACAAAAGTATTACCAGGAAATGAGTATCTTTTAGGGTCTTCTTCAGTGTCCCTTTTCGGTGTTTTGAAACCTTCTCTATAGAGGTTAAGGCTTCCTTACTGGGTTTATACCTAGGTGTGATGGTTTGAATAGACTTGGCCCCAGGGAGTGTCACTATAAGGTGTGGCCTTGTTTGAGAATGTTTGCCACTCACCGAGTGGGTGGGCTTTAAGACCTTCTTCCCAGCCATGTGGGAGACAGCCTGCTCCAGGCTTCCTTTGGATGCAGATGTGGAACTCTCAGCTCCTCCTCCAGCACCATGCCTGCCTGGATGCTGCCGCCCTTTCCACCATGATGATAATGGGCGGCAACCTCGGAACCTGTGAGCCAGCCCCAGTTAAATGTTGTCCTTATGAGAGTTGCCTTGGTCATGGTGTCTGCTCACAGCAATGGGAACCCTAACTAAGGTGGTAGGTGGTGTACTTTCTTTGAAGCTACCATAAATGAGATTTGTTTTCCTGGTTTCTTGCTTGGCATGTGCACTGTTGGTTTATGACAAAAGCAGTGGGAATTTTTGTAGACTGATTTTGTATCTTGTTATTTTGCTCCAAGTGTGTGTTGGTGTTAAGGGCAGAGTCCTGGGGCTCTCTTAAGTGTGGGGTCAAACCATGTGCAACACAGGTACCTTGGCCTCTTCCTTTCCTATCTGTATACCATTTACTTTATTCCCCATTGTCAGGGTTCTAGCTAAAATGTTAGGGACTACACGGAGTGAGATAGAGAGAGGGGACCCCATATTCCTGATATTAGAGCAAATGCTTTGAGAGACCCCCCCCCACTTAGTGTAATACTTAACCTCTATTACATTGACTTTAGTGTGTGTGTATGTGTGTGTGTGTGTGTTCCTGCGAGAGCACACACACACATGCCTGCATGGAGGCTGGAGGTGAAGGTCGGATGCCTCCCTCGACTGCCCTCCATTGGCTGAGTCACCTCCCCAGGTTCTGAGGCATGTTTCTATATCTAACCATATTAAGCAAAAGAACACAGACTCGGAAAGACACATTGCACGTGTGGGTCATCTACCTCATGTAAATGAAATGAAGCTCCCACTTAAGCTCACTGTCTCTCCGGAGACCTATCCGTGGGGTGGGTTCGCGGGTGAACCCTGCATACAAGGAGGATGATGTAAGAACCAGATACTGAGCCCCTGAACCCCTAAAGGGCTGGAAAGAAAACCTAGTAGATGAGAAACAAGGACTAGATGATACGCTCGTGGCGAATACAGGAGAGAACTTCTCTTTGATATACAAAGTGATATTGACAGACCAAGTATAGTACCGGGAAGTCAACAGTATCCCCACTTCCGGTCAGAGCTGCGCAACAGCCTCAGACGGCGGCAGAATGGGTTCCCGGCCGTGCCAGCCACGTGTTCTTACCCAGTGGGTGTGGCTTCCGTGGCACTGGAGTTCTTGGTGTCACTGGATTTGTACTGTTCCCTTTTTGACACCGTTTACTTTGAGTGGGTAAGCGTGTTTGTGTTTGTGGTGTACACATATGTGGAAGCCAGGACTTGGCAATGGCTTCCTTAGCCACTTCCACCCTGTTAACTTCTTTGTGAATGACAAGATCTGTCATTGAGCTTGCAACCCACCAACTAGGCTATGCTGGTTCCTAGGAAGCCCCCCCCCCCCATTTCCACCTTCCCAGAGTGGGGCTCACGAACCCACAGCACCACTCCCAGCTCTTGTGTGAGTGCTGGAGACTGAACTCGGGTCCTTAGGCTTGTGCTGCAAGCATTTCGCTGACTGGTCTCTCTGTGCTTTTACAGACCAGCCTCTTGCCTCATGGAAGCATTTAGGATTCCTGTCCCCAAGAATTGGACAAACATTTCAGTTGAAAAGACGTGTTATAGAACATTCTAGAGTACTGTAAGAGCAAACCACATTGGAGATGTTCATTTTTACTTGAGGCATGTAAGTAGTTGTGATGCGTGCTCACAAGGATGCCATTGGCCAGTCCCTTCATGTTCCTGTGGTCAGTCTGACATATTGAAGAGATTCCAGTCCCCTCTATCCCAGGGCTGCAGGGCTGTGGAGGTTCATAACCAGGGGTGTTTTGTGTCTTTACCCCACCTGCTATGCACCAATCTCCACGCAAGGAATCCTATATATTCACATGTTCTTGCCAAGGCCACCAATAACCTTAAGTGATTCTGTCCTGTGTCCTTCCCTCAGAGACCCCCCTGGAGTCTCCCCTGTCTCAGAAAGATGGAGCCAGTAGTCCAGACCAGCTTCCTCAGGAACATGAAGCCAGCATCCAAGGGCAGGTTCCTTAGGAACACAGAGCCAGCATCCAAAGCCAGCTTCCTCAGAAACACAGAGCTGGTATCCCAGGGCCGCTTCCAGAGGAAGAGATCTTTCCTACTCATTCCTGTCTGCTCGCCTCCAAAAATCCTAATTTTTCCAAAAAATAGCAATGACCATGAGGGGCTTCTCAACAGTAACACCAGCCACTGTGCCCAGGCTCACAGGGAACTAGCCACTCTTTCCGAGCTAACCATAGACGACTTGGCATGACCCCTTCAGCACCCCCTCCCCGGTGGCCTTGATGTTTGCATCATTAGGCTTTCCTGTGGTTCAAAGCACACATTAACTCACCGGCGTCATCATCAAACATATTGTGGCATAATCTGTTAGATGTTTTGAGGGGGTGGTAAAACATTCATTTCCTGGCTTTCTAAACCCCGTCAATGCAGGTACGTGGCCACCAGGTGGCAGTAAAGCACCACTGCGGAGATTGTTTTGCCTATCTAAAGGTGGCAACCAAGATCTTCTCCTTTTATTATACACAAAGACACACTTTTGTTAAATGCTTCAGCAGCATGGTTTTCAGACTCTAGGTAGGGTATGTGACCTTTTGCTCCCTAATGACATCATCACCGTATTTCTGATTCAGTCACTTTTCGGGGTAGGAGACAACTAGAGTCCACGGAGTTTGGCTTGATAATGGGAAGGTCTTCTATCATTGACCCCCATTCCTGAAGGGAGGAGGAGGAGATTGGGGGGGGGGGATGGGAGAGGGAGTGGGAAGAGAGGGGAGGGGGAGGAGGAGGACAGATACACAAAGCAGCTCCAGAGTTAGATGGTACACCTTTCCACATTCCTTTGGGGCTTGACTTCCCATCTTATCTGGCTAGTGACCTGCCTGTATCCATTTTCTGCCCCATCCCCACCCCCTGCTCTGTCCAAGGCCAGGGATGCCTGAAGACATTTTACAAAGCAGGAGGCTAAGAAGGCTAGTGGTGGAAACCTGCTTCCTTAGGAAACTACTGAAAGTCACACTTCCATCCTGGATGTTTAGTCCCCTGGAGCACAAAGCTTCAAGGAGGAGAGAGGTGCTCTTAGGGGGGACTGTTACCACTGCGTACCCAGGGACTGGTGGCTCTAAGCTTGGTGTCTGGCTGGTCTGCAGACCCAAGTCCCTTCCACTCCACTGCCTACCTTTCCAGCTAACACTTCAGGGAAGACAGGCTCGCAAGTCGACACTAAATATTCCTTCCTTCTTCATGAAAACTTGTAGCTGCTTCTTAGGACCTTTGACCAGGAGAGCTAGAAAGCCAATTGTGTTTTTTAGCTAAGTGATGGAGAGCCTGTTCTGAATTCTCATGACAGAAGGAAGGGCTGGGGGGAAACATGATTATCTTTATCTCCAACAAAAACCCACGGTGTGTCTGTAGTGTGTGTGTGTGTGTGTGTGTGTGTGTGTGTNGAGAGAGAGAGAGAGAGAGAGAGAGAGAGAGAGAGAGAGAGAGAGAGCGAGAGAGAGCACACGCACACGCACTGGGGGTACAGCTCAATGGGCTGTACATTTGCTGTCAAGCATGAAACCCCAAGTATGGATCCCAGCACACACTGAAAAAGCTAGGTGTGGCTGCATGTGCAACAGGAACACAAATGTTCCAGGTGTGTGGGGCAGAGGCAGGGCTCACTAGGGCTTACTGGGTACAACACAGCTCCAGGATCAGTAAGAGACTCCAACTCAAGGAATAAGGCAGAGAGTGCTAGCATAGCAGACCCAAAGTCTTCCTCTGGCCTGCTTAGATACATGCACTGCACACACTTGTGAACATACATCCCACTTACATACTCATGTAGATACCTCCACCCATGCCCACATAAGCATGCACACCAAAAATAAATACATTAGGAAGAAGGAGGAGGAGGAGGACGAGGAGAAAGAGGAGGAGGAGGAGGAGGAGGAGGAAGAGAAGAAGAAGAAGAAGAAGAAGAAGAAGAAGAAGAAGAAGAAGAAGAAGAAGAAGAAGAAGAACAACAACAACAACAACAACAACAACAACAACAACATCATCATCATCATTTATGGGGAGGAATTAAGGCCAAGAACAAAACCTCCCAAATCACGGAGTCCAGTCCTTTGCCCAACTACTCAAGCCCAGCGGCCTCCAACCCTATAGACATCCTTCTTGTAGCTGGATGACAAAGCTGTCCACAAATAACACATGAGGACGGCAAAGCCCAGACTGAACACCCCAGCCATGGTTTCCTAGGCCTGAATGTTTTCTTAGGGGAGACTTAGACTTCTTCTGTATGGAGAGGGCTCTACATGGGGGCAGAGGAAGGCAACGTTGAGAGTGCGGCAGTTGACACCATAGCCTTGGGTTCTTCTCTTGTGAGATGCGAACACCACCCCTTCCCTACTGTCAGAGCCATTGAGTAAGAGATGGAGACCAAGGAGGGAGACTGGACAGGTGAGATTATAAGGTGTGGTGTGTGTGTGTGTATGTGTGTGTGTGTGTGTGTATGTGTGTATGGGGGGTGTATACATGTATGTATCTGTCTGTGTGTATTGTGTATATGTGTGTATGTGTCTGTGTGTATGTGTGTGTATGTGTGTGTGTATGTGTATGTGTGGTGAGTATGTGTATGTGTGTGTGTGTGTGATATGTGTGTGTGTGTGTGTGTGTGTATATGTGTGTATGTGTTTGTGTGTCTGTGTGTATATGTGTGTATGCATCTCTGTGTTGTGTGTGTGTATATATGTGTGTGTCTGTGTATCTGTGTGTGACTCTGTGTGTATGTGTCTTTGTATGTGTTTGTGTGTCTGTGTGTATATGTGTGTATGCATCTCTGTGTTGTGTGTGTGTATATATGTGTGTGTCTGTGTATCTGTGTGTGACTCTGTGTGTATGTGTCTTTTTGTATATGTATATATGTGTGTGTATGTGTGTACATGTGTATGTTATGTGTGTATGTGTATATGTCTGTATGCATGTGTGTATGTGTCTGTGTGTTGTGTGTGTACATGTGTGTACATGTGTATGTATGTGTGTGCTGTGTGTATATGTGTCTATATATTTGTGTGTATGTGTGTGTATATGTTTGTCTGTGTATGTGTGCCGTGTATGTCTGTGTATATATGTGTGTGTTTACATGTATATATGTATCTGTATATGTATATTGCATATGTCTGTGTGTGCATCATGTGTGGTGTGTATGTATGTGTGTGTGTGTGTAACATGTGTGTTGTGTGTCTGTGTGTGTGTGTTGGAGAGGTGATGGAAGATGAAAGCAGGAGATAATATTTTGGGGACAGAATGGGACCAGCAAAAGAGGGTATGGGCATAGGCAGGGATAGGGGGAGATGAATGAGAACTATAATATAAAGACCGACAGGCATAAGCATGCCATCATGAAGCCATTAGTTTGTATACTAACTAAAAATTACTAACAGAATAAGAAATGAAAAATGCCTCAGACCTTAAAACAAACAAATGAAAAAAAACTCTCAGGGGTGGGGGCAGCAAAGTCTTAACATAGCTTCATCTATCCCTTCAATCCCAGGCTGCCGCTGTCGGCCTCACAGAAGTAGAAACTACCTGCTTTTAGTGGATCGTGGAACGGGCATCGTGGTGCATTGTGGGAGGCATCCTTGTCTACTCTGCGGTGGAGAGGACAGCCTCACTGATTTGGGAACTTGGATGTGTTCCCGTGCACCGTGTCTTCGATCTCTGTCTCCTGGGACTTGGGCTTCTAATGAATTCAGACAGTAAAAAGCTGGAATCCTATACCTTCAGGCCAAAAATATCGCCTTGAGCAAAGCCTCAACTTAGAACAGGCTGTCATGAATGAAACCGAAATTAGTTTGGCGAGCAGAGATTTAAACCACTTCTACTGCTCTGCCCAAAGGGACGATGTATCACTCTGGCGGGAGTACTGCCCACTGCTTATTATACAGAACGGACAGACAGGAGTGCAGACTGAATTGAGAAGCATGAAAATCCCTGGAGTGTTCCAGAAGAGAGTGAGCAGTGCTATGGGAGGCTGTGGGGCACCCTGCTCACTGGGCTCATGGTGGCTCTGCCATGGGAATTCCCTGCTGGGTGTCTTCAGGCTCACCGCTCAGCCACCGGCTCAGGATTTCACATTGTGTTCTAGGGGATGCCATGGGTACTGTCCTAGGCAAGTTCCTCCCTGTCTTGGAGTCTCTGCTCTATCACCTTTAACGTGAGAAGACTCTCGGGGTGGTGCCGAAGTGGCGACTGTTCAGATTAGGCATGGAGCACATGACTTGGTATTGAGCAAAGGGTCAAATGATGCCTCTATCACCATCATCTCCACCGCCATCCTTATTACATCTTCACCCTCCTCCTCATTTCCACGGTTACCACTCTCACCACCATGGTCCTCATTATACCATCATCATCTCCACCACCATCAGCAGCATCATTTTCAGCAGCAGTGCATCATCAATAACATCACCATCACCATCATCATGACCATCATTAATAGCAGCCTAAGCATTATGGTACCCAAGTGAAGATGACAGCATCTTCACTGTTGCCGTCATAGCGACTCGCAGCAGGCTCATTATCACTATCCTGACTCTAACCATCACCACAGTTACCATGGCTACATCATCTCATTCCCATCTCCATCATCAACACTGTCCCGGTCTCTGTGGGCAGGGCTATGGCTTCCTCCAGAAAGGGCATTGTGATTTTACCTTGGATTCTTGGTTGTTTTCAGTCCTTTGGGAAATGGAAGATGCTTTAGAAACTAGAAATAATTCCCTGTGTACTAGGAGTTTTGATTTTGATCTGTTCAGGTAAAAGGTGAATAAATCTATCCCTCCCAGAACACTCTACATGTATTATTAAGAAGTTATGGATGCTGTCCTGCCTACAGGCACAGAGTTAATGATGTTGGTCCTACCTACAGGCACAGGTTACTGATGCTGTCCTGCCTACAGACATAGTGTTACTGACTCTGGTCTTACCTACAGGCACAGAGTTACTGATGCTAGTCCTGCCTACAGGCGCAGTTTTACTGACTCTGGTCCTACCTACAGGCACAGAGTTACTGATGCTGTTCTGCCTACAGGCGCAGTGTTACTGACTCTGGTCTTACCTACAGGCGCAGAGTTAATGATGCTGGTCCTACCTACAAGCACAGAATTACTGATGTTGGTCCTGTTTATGGGGTAGCGCCTTACCCCTACTCTCTCACTACCCCACACTACCCTATGGAAAAGGGCTCAGGCTACCTATTCAAAGGTGACCCTTAAGAAGGGCAAAGCAGCTAATTGCCCCTGGGACTCCATCAGGCCTTCTGAGTTCCTCTGCAGGCGCAGCTTGCCCTCTAGATCCGCTCCTCGGCTTCGGATGGATTCCTCTTTGCATTTGGCCTAGGAGATGAGCCGGAGCACTTTTTCAGCTGCCGGCTTGGCTTCAGTGTGCTGAGCTGAAATATGCAGATTGAAGTCTGAACAGCTGCAGCGCTGCAAAGTGGCTGGTATTTTGGTGGGCTTTATTTTAAAGTCCCTGACAGTTCAATCTCACTAAATAATTCAAGCTGTTTAGGAAAAGCCATCTGATTTTAAAGTACGTCCCTGAAGGTCAGGGAAATAGTTTGGATTTTTATTTTTGGTGAATAGTATTTGACAAAATAACAGAAATGCCCCTCATAATATCTTTCTCTTTACATCGCAAATGAAATTACTAAGCACACACCATTGGATGTTTGTCTATAAACATTCAATGTCTCTTCCCGTGTGTTCCTGACAGAATGTTAAGTAACATTCGGGTCTCACCATTCTGTGTGAAGCCCCAGGTTTGAATAAAGTCCCAGGCTTGAAAGCACAATGCCGGAAGCCATCTCCAGCTTTGGGTGTTCCTGGTTCCTTTGGGAAGTCTACTTGTATCCAGTGCAGGAAGACACTAAAGTATCGATTTAGAAATCAGTAGACAAAAACAAAACGAAGCAGCAATGAATGAAGAAAGACCCACTAACCCCCCAAACTTGCCTTGTAAAAGTTTCCCTGTCCAGAGGTGGAAGTTTGCTTGTCTAACACTGTGGTCTCCATGGTGACATGCAAGTCAGGCACACAGCCTTAACTTTCAGAAACACGGACAGGGATTCTTTTGTGTTCTTTGGAGATGGGACTCTGGGTTTGTTCATCTGATGGGTGACTGGGGAACAGCTGGGGGCATTGGGAGGCAGGACATGTAGGCCTATGGATCAGAGCTGTTTGAACTCACACAGAACCCAACAGGAGCTCTACTCATCCTTAGTAAACGCAAGTCTGTCTCCTGAGACTGAGGCCAAGGAGTAGCAAGGATGCATGCTCACAGATCCACTCAGTAACTGAACCAGACCAAGGATGCAAACTGGGCACTAGGGTTGGCATGGAACACAGCAGAGGTGGCTTGCTTTCGATTCAGCGGTGACGAACAGCAGAAGCACGGCCATCTCTCCAATGTGGTCTGACCTGCCGTCTTTAACATGACTTCAATGAGCTCACCTCACCTACCATGCTCCCAGCCTCCTTCTATAGAAGCCCCGTATCAGTTCTCACTTCATAAGGATGCTGTTACGCATGGAATTCTATATTTAAACTGCTGCAAGCAATCCTAGCATGGTTGCTCATGTCTGTAAATATCAGCACTTGGTAAGCTGAGGCAGGAGGACTGCTGCCAGTTCAAGCCCAGGCTGGGTTACATAGTACCTCTCTCAAAACCAAAACAACCACCCACTTCAAAAAAATCCTGGAGGGAGAGGCCTTATCTATACTCCCCAGAGCAATGATTTGTTCCTGTGTACCTGCTATGCTGACCTATGACCTCTCTTGGGACTAGGATGTTGGTCCATGGCTGTGGGAAACCCATGCCATTCAGTGCTGACACCTGTAGATGTCCCACCAGCATGCCACAGGTGTGACTCTGCTCAGACAGTGCAGGTAGGTGACAATCAATGGCTTGTATATACTTCCACTGGTAAATGCCACTGAGGGGACAATTTGAAGAGGTTATGTAGCTTTGCTTAAAGGGTCACAAGACTACTCTCCTTCCGAGATCTGTCTTCTCATTGTGGCCTGCCATATTGAGAGAACTTCCTGCCCCGGCATGGCACACACCCTCAGGTTCCTCAGGGGCCTGGTCTTCTGGGGCTCCAGTCCCTGGTGTGTCTCTCGGCTGTGCAGCTGAGTTGTGAGATCTAGGCAAACCACTCTGTCTGTCCCCTATCCTGGTCGCAGTGATTTTCTTACATGCGACAGAGGTGACGTGAATAACCAAACTCTTCCCATTATGACTAGCCTGTGGATCTTCCGTTCTGTGCCCCCAAGTTTTCACACCATTATACAAGAGCCACCTCTGTTCCCTCTACACCCCAACGATCTATTCTTCTGGGTTAAAGGTATTTTAAGACATAAGCATGAGTCTTGGCATGATCTATGTTACAACGTATCTCTAAGGACACTAGTATGTCTATCTACCCCCCAAGCATGGTACAGATCCACATGGTTCCCCTGCCCACACTGTTAGCATCACTCTCCCCCTTGGGTGGCCTGCTGGGGGGAAATCCCACTCACATTTGGACATGTTGCTGAAGAGCCTGAAAATGCCACTCATTTTGGCTGGTCCACCATGCCTCCTGCTGCTGGGCCACCTCCAAGCTGTTACTGCTAGGGACACACGTTCTCTGGTTCTCGCTTATCTTGGTATCTTGGATTCAACACTAATTCTCTCAGAGGATCCATTTGGCTATATTAATTCAAGTCACCTTCCTCAGTCACACTAAACCACAGGACCCTATTTTCTTCTTAATGTTTAGCACAATATTCTATTTTATTGACCTCAAACATATATATATATATATATATATATATATATATACACATACATATATGTATATACATACACATATATACATACATATATATACATACATATATACATATACACACATATATGAATATATACACACACACATATATACATATATGTATATATACATATACACACGTATATATACATATACACACACATATATACATATATGTATGCATATATATATATATATATATATATATATATATATATATATATAGTTTGAACAGTGTTCAAAGGACATCCACCCCCAAATTGAAAATATTTACTGAGCATGTGTTGAATAATTTTGACAAGGAAAAGAAACATTTTCACTGATAACTAAGAGCTCGCCTGGATCCAACGCTATGATACTAGCAGTCTCTTGTTAATTACAACATCACAGAACACAATTCAGACCAGCATATAACCATTCCTACACACAGGCAAGAGTGACACTGCACTGTGGCTTCACTGACCACAGTTGTAACCTCCCTGCAGTCAGCCCTACCTAGAGAAAGGATCCTGGCCGCCCCCCCCTTGCTCCCATAAGTGAGGAACCCCCAAATCTATGCCTTCCCTAATACCCTACTACTGAGGCAGCCACAATTCCTCATGGATCTGTGCTCCAATTGCAGCAAGCAATGCAGCTTTCTGGGCAGGAACACAGGTGTCTCTGGGAGCCTGGAGCTGAATTCATAGCACTAAGTAGATAGCTTTTTAGGGGTGGGGAGGTGGCTCAGAAGGTTAAGTACCTGTCACACAAGCACGAAGACCCGAGTTTGGATCTTCATAGCCAAAGGAGGCACTACATACCTGTAACCCCAGTTCGAGAGTAGGGGGTGGGGGGATAAGTGAATAACTGCCATTCGCTGGCTGGCCAGTCAGCTTAGCTGAAGTCATGAGCTCCTGGTTCTGTGGGAGATCCCATTTAAAAAAAAAATAAGGTAGAGGGGGATAAAAATGACACTTGACACTGATCTTCGTTCTCCACCTGCACACATACTCATGTATGCATATGTATACACACAAGGGACATACATGCTACACACACACATACACACACACATACACACACACACACTCACTCACCAAAATATGAAACAAAGCAAAAGAATGGACAGAGACTGTGGCGTCTGTGAGCCAGACATCAGTTCCTGTTCAGCAGCGCTGGCATGTGGCCATCCGTGTCACCATCCTGACTCTAAAGATGAAGAAGCTGACATGTAAATCAGACATTTCTGAGGTCATGGGGCTCCCGGTGGGGAGGCTGCAGCTTGAACGCACCCCTTCTTCCTTGGAGCCTCAGATACTCTCTCATGGTTGCCATGTTTCTTTGCTCTTGGTAACTCTACCGGTGGCTCTGAGTGGGCATCCAGCACACATCCCTGGGTGTGTACCCTCGGATGACTGCTCCATTGGCAATGATAAGCACTGCCAGGAACTACTCCAGGTGGCCACCTCCCCCAGAAGTCTGCTGTTGCGACTGTCGCTGTCTCTTTCTAGGACCATCTGAAATACTCAGACTATGGGTAAAAACATATTCGTGGTGAAACATTCTTCCATTTTGTAGGGGCCATTTAAGAAATGGAGAAAAGAGGTTTGAGATGAGGATTTGGGGAACAGGAAGTGTTGCCCACAGGTTTCCACACAAGGTAGTTCAATACCCTGAACTATTGCTTTCTGGGTAATGGCTCCTGCCTCTTGCCAGCAATCACTGAGTAATAAATGAATCTGTACTTAACAGTGGTTTGAGGAATAAAGACTCCAGGTTGCTGGCAGGGGAATACATTGCCTCTTGACATCACAGGCCATTACGGAGAGCATGTGACCCTGTCCTGCACTGTGTGCTGCCAGCTGTGACATGGGACCTGCAACCCTCTCAGGGGTTCCATTCCTGACTCAAGACACGAGAGGAGGCACTGTCACCCCTGTGACCCGGCTCGTCAGTACTGGCCAGGTGGGACTCAGTTCCTCTCAGACTGGGATTTGGAGATTCCAGAGGTGAAATTCAACTTGGGAGTTGGGCAAGGGTGCACAGCAAATGTCAAAGACAAACACTCCCCAGCTTTGTCTGATTCGAGAACAGCTTCAGGGGGAGTTGCCATGGCTTGATTATGTGACAGTTCTTAGACTGTCATGGGTCTTGAGAGGGACAGGGGCTTGATCAGGGTCTGTCTCACAGACCACGTTGGCAGCAAGGACTTGTAGGGTGGTGTGGGCAGGGAGGTGGTTGGTAGCTACCCCAGGAACAGGGAAGAGGTAAGAAGGGTGGATGTGTGGAGCAGAGGGAAGGGAGTTGGGGGGAACAGAAGGACGGGGTCTAGATGAGGAGGTCAGTGCCTGGCAGATCCACATTCTCTGCTTCCTTTGAGCAGACACCACAGTCGCTCATTTTGACCAAACTATTCTACAGTCGAGCATGGTGGTCAATGAGAAAGGGAACATCAGAGATGCCCTTTGTTCTCCATGGCTTACGAGGCATCCTTCATTTTATTAATCGGGCATGGAAACCTTCCTGTTTTTGATGTTTTATGGCCATTCGTTTAATATTAACTCCATTCTTGGGAGGTAGGGACAAGCCATCACCTTATTTACCATGGAGGGAGGACCGAAGCACAGAGGGGTCAAGTAACTTGATCAAGGTCATCATACAGAACATCTTCTTCCTGAAGGCAGATGTCAGAACCAAATCCCCATGACTTCCAGCCTCCATGGGAAGAAGAGTGGTACCTAGTGAGCTTCAAGGACAGCCAAGGGCAAGGGAGTTACATCCATCTGACTTTGATTTAATTTTGTCTCAAGTACCACAGCGAAGAAACAACTCCATCATCCCAAGTTTCTTTTAGTTGGGAAAAAAAAATGGTGGCAATTTTCTCATCCAGGTTCTGGTGGGGTTTTAAACCTAATTATTTGAAGCCTGTTTATCCATACAGAGCTCTACCAGTGGCTCATGATGATTTATCTCTATGGATTAAATGTCACAACAGAGGAGCTGTGATCTAAATCATACATTCACCGCGGACCTTGAAAACCTTAGGAAGGTCTCCCAGCCACACACACCAAGGTCAATGTGCATCTCCCAACTTTCCTCTCCACGTTGTCAGGTGTTTGGAGTCCCACACAGACAGGATCCTCTCTTCAGCCTAGCTTGGGCTCTGAAATCCACATGATCTTTTAGGGAGGTTGTACTGGCTGGTTTTGTGTGTCAACTTGACACAAGCTGGAGTTATCACGGAGAAAGGAGCCTTCCTTGAGGAAGTGCCTCCATGAGATCCAGCTATAAGGCATTTTCTCAATTACTGATGGGGGTGGGGGCGCATTGTGGGTGGTGCCATCCCTGGACTGGTCATCCTGGGTTCTATGAGACAGCAAGATGAGCAAGCCAGGGGAAGCAATGCAGTAAGCAGCATCCTTACCATGGCCTCTGCATCAGCTCCTGCTTTGGTCACAGGGAAGAGATGAGAAACAAATGCAGCCATTAGAAATCATTTTGGCAAAGGATTATTATGGGGCTTCTGAGACCCCAGTAATAGAAACTCCCCGCAAATGTTCACTTACATAATAGTTGTTTATGAGGTGCCCCCGTGTCAGATGAAGGGGAAGGCCAAGAGATAACCATAGACAAAATATAGAGATCACGGCATAGAATAAATCGTATAGAATAAGGTTGACTCTCTTATCTTGACTGTTCTCATAGGTTCATAGGTGAGATTATAGCTAGTAATTGAAATTAAAACCCACACAAGCCACAAAAATACAATGAGATGAAGTAGCTTGTTGACAGTGGCCTCTTTCCTCTAGATAGACAAGGTCACTGGCCTGATGCTATTTGGTCCCTTTCCGGCTCTTTCTCTAACTTGTTTTCCCTTTAAATTACTCTCTTCCGCAGTTACTTTGGCAGACCCATAAAGATCTTTTTGACAAGACACCTAAAGTGCACTCAGCTTCCATCAAACCCCATAGGACAGATCACTCCCTAAACAGTGGAAGATATGCTCTGTGACACTGTGACCCAGGGCACAGTGGCCATCTCATGGGAGCCAGATTGCTCCCTTCAAACGACATACCTGGCTACGATCACGGCTCTGCCTGCTATGCCTAACCAACCTCCCTTTGTTTTCTTTCCCCATAAGATCTCAACATCCCCGTCAGTCCCTCCAGACTTGGCAGTCAACGAACCTCCCCCATGTCTTCTTGGCCATCAGTCCTCCCTATCTGCCCTTTACCAAGGTTCATCTCTTTTATTAGGTTCTGGAACAGGTGGCAGAGCCTAGACCACTGGAATCTATGGAGCAGCGTGCTTGGCCCCCAAACTGCAGAAACAAGTTTTGGAGAGCCAGCAAGGAGGTAGAGCATGCTGGACATCAGTTACTCACAGCAAGTTGACCCAGATGAACAGGAAAGATTGAGTGGTCTGGTACTGGCTAGTCTTTCTTTCTTTCTTTCTTTCTTTCTTTCTTTCTTTCTTTCTTTCTTTCTTTCTTTCTTTCTTTCCTTTCTTTCTCTCTCTCTCTCTCTCTCTCTC
>NC_034609.1:42239388-42258920 GCF_900095145.1 Mus pahari | reverse complement strand
CTCTCTCCCTCTCTTCCTCTCTCCTTTTCTTTTTCTTTTGTCAGCTTCACACACTTGGGAAGAACCAACATCAATTAAGGAACTGTTTCCATCCAATTGTCCTGTGACCACATCTGTGGGATATTTCTTAAATGCTAGTTGGTATAAGAGTACCCAGCCCATGGTAGGTGGCACTATCCTTAGGTGGGCAGGCCTGGACTTTATAAGAAAGGTAGCTGAGAAAGTCAGCGGGAACTAGCTAGTCGACAGCCTTTCCTTGACTCCCCTCAGTAATGGACTGTAGCCTGTGAGGCTAAATAAACTCTTTGGAACTGCTTTTGGTCAGTGTTTTATCATAGCAACAAGGGGCACATCAGGATAGCACATGATGTGGTTGCCGGGACTGCATTTACACCTAGACCTTTTCTTATCTTTGTACTTCACCGTTATTGCTGTTGTCACCTTCTACCATTATTTTGTGAGGCAGAGAAATGAGAATTTGAGTTCAGAGTCCTTTAGAGTAAGACCCAGCGAGTCCTTTCCCATTAGTGCAGGTTGGACCTTGCATTTCTTGTTTCTGGCCATCGTAGCTCTTCAGGAGTTATCTTGGGATTATGCCACACACTTAGGGAAATTTGAAATTTTGCAGAAAATTTCCTTGGTGTTTGAGATCTCCAGGGAGGACATTCTGGGATTAGAGCATTTGTCTTTAAAGGTTTTACTTTATTTTAAATTATGTGTGTACCATGCCTTTTCCACCGAGGGCTTCATCCCTTGAACTATAAACCAGAATCATCCCTTTCTTCCTTAAGTCACTTCTTGTTGGTGGCCACAGCAACAACAAGAAGAAATGACCACCTTACACACAGCTTATATTTTACATGTGGGAATTAATTCCAGGGCCAGGAAACACAGCTTACCAGTGGCACGAGCCTGATGATTGCAAGCCTTGGTCTTTCCAGGATGCCATAAGAATCAGGCCTAACGGGCCCAACGTGACCTGGGGCAGAGGGTACTCAGCCACTGGAAAACTCCTGTTAACCTTGGCTGCTCTGCTCAGAGCCCAGGGCTGCTGTCAGGGCCTCTTCAAAGTGTTTAGAGCCAAGGAGTCTGTGATGGCTGAGTGAGCCTGAGGCGGTTCTTCAGGCATTGCCCTTGTATGGTGAAGTCCATCGCATCACCCTCGGAACCTTTCGTCTTGCTAGAGAGAAAAGCCGTGGCGGCTAGAGACAAGCTGGAGTCCCAGGCAGAGAAAATGCTTTCCAGTGGGGCTCAGGGCCACGTGCGGTGTGAGATTAAGGGTGTATTTTTCACAGAGGGAAGAAAATAATTGAAGTATTGCTGATATCACTATGGGAAACAATAAATGGCATTTAGCATTCTCATCTACTATGTGATCTCTGCATTGATAAAAACCATGTGATAGGATGGCAGCCAAGGTAAGGTATAGGCAAGGGATATCCACCTGCCTGAGTGCCCACAGAAACTGCTGAGTCAGTCTGCCCTGTACTCTCCTTCTTGCTCCTGAACTAACGGATCTGGTGGGAGCCTCTTCCAGTCAAAGACTTATAGAGAAAGCATACTTGAACCTTAACTAATGATAATGGGAGGGAAGGGCTTATTTCAGACATAGGCATTGAAGACAAGGATCTTTAATACGGCTAGAAGGTATGTAAAGGAAACAGGGTGACCGTGCATGGGCTGTGGCTGTGTGTTTGCTGTTGTACCTTGCACACTGTGGGCTGTGTAGTTCTGCGGTAATGATTGACAGCGGTGGCAAGGTTTCATTCCAGCTTAAAGTCTTAAAAGGAAGACAGCCTGCATCTTGGTAACCTCACTGTGACGATGAGGACATAGGTGAGGACATCGGGACTCCGAGATGAGAAATGTAGCCCCCTGGGACATGTTTTGGAATGCATTTCTTTCTGTTTCCCCAACCAAGGAGGACCAGCTCCAGCCAGGTAGTCGTAGGCAGTGCTGTCTTCTCTCTGCATGCTTGGGCAGGGGTGCTAAGGTGGGGCAGAGTATAAGCTTTGAGTCCACCGCACAACGGAGAGGTAGCGTACCACAGTCCCGAGTAAGGCAGAGGGAATGGATGTAACGGTCAAATGATAGGCTAGCCTGGAACACTGGCTGGTCTGGCGGGAACGCCGGTCATTCTTCATATCTCCTGGAGCTCTTCTTTCTCTTTTCAGTGATCTTCAGTGCTGGGCGTGAGTGTGCGATGGTGTTCGTGTGTGCATCTATTTGCGTGTGATCACGAGGTCCACCTGGTGGCTATGGCTGCAGGGAGACTCTTGCTTTGGTACAGGAGCTGCAAGGAAGCGCAGAACCCAGAAAGTGTCTTGCTTTTTTTCTTGTTTTTTTCAAAGGGCTGAACTGGAGGAGAGCTTTGCGAATGTTGCCCAGGCTTTAGCAGAGCATCTTCCCAGGCCTGACACTGGTCCAATGGCTGTCCAAAAGATCTACTCAGCTCTGATTCTACGGCAAAACACCAGGTTCCATCATACAGTAGATCCATTACAGGAAAGTGATGGATGATCTTGAATCTGGTCTAGGGAGTACACTAAGAAGTCACAGTCAACTCAAATGGCAGCAGCCTTTCCCTCCAAGTCGTAGTCACCCTAGGGCAACCCAGTGGTTCTCAACCTTCCTAATGCTATGGCCCTTTGATATGGTCCCTTGTGTTGTGGTGACCCTCCCAACCATAAAATTAACTCATCGCCACTTCATAACTATAATTTTGCTATTGTTACAGATCATAATGTAAATATCTGATACACAGGATATCTGATATACAACTCCCAAAGGGGTCGAGACCCACAGATTGAGAACTGCTGACCTAGACCGAAACAGCCTTTCCCACCACCAGGAACAGACAGATCTGCCATCTTCTAAATAACGGCCTCCCCTCCCGCTTCCTTCTGCAATCATAATTTTTTTAAGCCAAGAAGAGAACCACTGTAGGAAATACTGTGAGCAGACACCTATACTCTTAGCAGCCGAAGTGGTCGAAGACCAACCTTAATAGTGGTCATTAAAGATAAATGCAGTGGATTGGTCTAGTGCTGTGGTTGCTTTAGCAAATTGCTCAAGAACAGTAGGATATGCACTGGAAGCTAGGGAGATCTGAAACAACCAATTAAGTCTGAAAACCAAGAATCACCAGCCGGACCTCTAACACACAAAGGAATGAATAGGTGTTCTTGCTCTGCAAAGACAGGAAGGGGTAGATCTGACGCGTGCCTAATGGTTCCCAGTGTCTAGTGTGTGCACTCATTTCTTTGTTATTCAGCGAATTTTATTTGCTTGTATTTGCATGTGTGTGTGCACGTGTGTGGTCTGTGTGTGTATGTGTATCATGTGCACACATGTGTATGTGGAGGCCAGAGGACACCATCTTTCCTGCTCTATGACTCTTCCCCAATTTCTCCAGACAGGGTCCTGTGAACCTGGAGTGAAGTTTGTATACGCCTCTGCAATCCTTCTGGCTCTATTCCCAGTGCAGACCTCACCTTTGTATCCAGAGTTATTTTAGGGCCAGAACTCAGGTCCTCAAGCGCATGCAGCAACCCCTCTTCCTCTCTGTGCCCTCTCAACAGCCCCTTAACAGATATTCTTGAGCAATTCTGATAGATCCCTAGAAGGTAAGACCCAAAGTTCGGATTCTGTGGGTTGATTCTGTTGGCTGTGGCTTACTGGGAGGAATTGCTCGGCAGAGTGTTATGAGACAGGCGGTGTACCTCTGGTCTTTCTACTCCACCTCATCTTTGTAAAAAGTAGAATTTTCTCCTCTCAGTTGACAGTATAAAGAAACCTAATTTATGAACAGCCAGACCCAAAAATAACCCAGGAGAAGACTGGAGCTAAAACAACAACGGAAAAGGCGAGCAACTGAGGTCAAGTGCACTTGGAGCACGGGCTCCCGGGTTCTTATCACTAAAAATGAATTTCTCAGAGTAGTTATCTGCCTCGGCCTCCTGCTATCCTGCGGTCACTGAACTCTTTCCAGATCCATCGAAGGTCAGCTGTGAGAGCCCAATAATAAAACTCGGCTTTTCTCATCACAGGATAAATAACAAATAGTCAAAACACAAGGCTTCCCCACGATCGCAACGGCAGTGCCCACTCACCCTAGCTCACGGGTAGGCCCTAGAAACACACGTAATTGTCCTCTGCAACATGAGACAGAGCAGAGGCTGTCATCTTTGAGGCTTCTGTCTGGGTCCCGTGGCTGAGACCAGCTGTAGCCTGTGTAGGTCTTTCCATCATTATCCCAAGCGAGGGGACCCAGAGTCCTCAAAGCCATCATAGTCTTGGAAGGAGCCACAGGATAGGCCTTCATGAACGCCCCTGGAGGAACCGGGGTTGGGTAGGCAGCTGGTCCTGGATGGGCTGGGAAAGGGGTGTGCACGCCCGTGCGCACACACATATGTATGTAGGGCTAGAGAGCAATCTCAGCTGTTCTTTGGGGCTGTACAAATTGTTTTGGGAGACCAAGTCTCTTACTGGTCTGGGACTCATCAAGTAGACAAGGCTGGCCCGTCAGTGAACCCCAGTGACCCAACTGTTTGCTATGCCACCAAGATCAGAATTTTTTTTTTAAAAAAACACATGGGTTCTGGGATTGAATTTTAGTGGCAAGCACTTTACCAAAAGAGTGACCTCCTCACTCCCCAACATCTTGTATCCTGACTCTGATCATTGTTTATGCTTCCCTGAGAGACCTCTATAGTCCTCTTGGGTCCTCCTGGATCAAAGAGAGCTCTGCATTTGTCTCAGGATGACTCACAGCCAGGTCTCTTTGGTACCCTGGGGGACTGAGTTCTGTAGTCTCAGCGAGAGTGGGATGGAGAGAGACAGTCTAATCAGACACCATCCACTCTGGGAACATGTGCATGTGTGTGCAGACACAGCATGTACGTGTGCGCGCAGACACAGCATGTGCATGTGCGTGCAGACACAGAGGCTCAGAACCCAGTAGGCATTGGATCTGCCAGAGGTGGAGTTACAGGCATGTGTGAGTAGCTGCCTGATGTGGGTGCTGGAAGCCAAACATGGGGCTTTTGTCAGAGTAGCGAGTGCTCTTAAGTACTGAGCCATCTCTCTAGCCCTAATATCTCCTGAATGAGAAGACGGAGGGATGGATGGATGGATGGAGGGATGGATGGATGGATGGATGGAGGGATGGATGGATGGATGGATGGATGGATGGATATACAGAAAGAGAAAGAAAAGCAAGAAATAAAGACTCTGGTAAGAAGGAAGAAAGGGCTAAAGGGAAAAAGATGGGAAGGAAGAAAGGAAGGAAGGAAGAAAGGAAGGGTATTTACATAGTGCAGGCTATTCACAGAAGGGCTATATTTTTCTAAAGGTGTGTGTG
Source organism: Mus pahari (assembly GCF_900095145.1). Taxonomy (NCBI): domain Eukaryota; kingdom Metazoa; phylum Chordata; class Mammalia; order Rodentia; family Muridae; genus Mus; species Mus pahari. The sequence goes on along the minus strand of NC_034609.1, from coordinate 42,253,558 downwards.
TATGTGTGTGTGTGTGTGTGTGTGNGAGAGAGAGAGAGAGAGAGAGAGAGAGAGAGAGAAAGAGAGAAAGAGAGAAAGAGAGAAAGAGAGAGAGAGAGATGTGTTTTAGACAGTGCAGTGACAAAAGACAAGGAGGCTCGGAACCCAGAGAAAGGCCCATAGGTGACATGAGAGGGATGGAAAGGGAAGTATAATTCTCCATCCTGTGTAAAGACCCATAAAGACTCAGGAAACGAAACTTAGAAAGCTCCAAAAGGGAACAGCTTACAGATCTCTGACGTTCTAAAAGCTTAGAAGATTCCCAGACGCCCTCTCTGAGGTTATCCGTCCTCTGCTGAGGAGGGGAGAGTCTCCAACCTGTTGGGCTCCCTACAAGCCTTGCAAGGAGCTCCAGGGGTGTGGTCCTTGTGAGGAGTTCTGGGGTTGCAGCTATCGCTGGCTGGCACTTGTGCTGGGGTAGGCTTTTCATCCTTAAATCCTCTTATCTCATCTATTACCCAATGAGTAACTCCAACAACCTCACTGGTTCACTAACTCAGTAAAGCCTCGGCAGAATGTTTTGTTTTATCACCGGTCCAGATACAGTCTCCCTGGGAAAAGCCACACAATATCAGCCATTTCTAAGAGACATCCCGTAGCTAAAACACCGTCTGAAGCTAATATTAGGGGACATCCTGGGCTTTTGAATTTCTAAGTCATCAAATGGCCATTGAGACGATCTGTCTCCCTCAATCCTAATATATACCCCAACTGCTGCATCTGTCCGAATGACAGTGGAACAGACTGGTCTTTGGCAAATGTCACCCATGGCTCAGACCTTCATGGCAAATGGCAGAATTGACTCTGATCTGACCCAAGTAGAAGTGTTTGCTGTGGCCCACCAGGACCACTCTGGGAGAAGAAGGCTCCGTGGACCGAATTTCCCATTACTACGGCAACCTTGAGACTTTGTTGCAGAAAAAAGGTTAAATGTGACCAAGTATTCACCAGGACACTTGGCCAAATCCCCCTCTCCTGGGTGAATCTGTAGCTAATGGGGAGATGGAGTCACACAGAGGATGGCATAGAAGCAGGGGTGAGCTTACTGTGTAATCAACCTTGGGATTAAAATGAGTCTCTGGCTGATACAATGGCTTCCTCTGCTACAAGCACGAAACAACTGTAATTCAGAGTGGGGAGAAATCAGACATGACACAATAATGTTCTGAGTGCATTTGTCTAAGACCAAGGATTATTTATTTTCCCTCCTCGTGAAATCGTTTTTGAAAATGTCTCATTTCTTCCTTTGTATCGTTGAGAGGACATTACCATCTTTCTAAAATTAACAGTCCACTGTTTTCCTCCGTGAGTTTCACCCTGTCTCAACAACACGGCATCCCTCGTGACTCCAGGGCACAGTCTCTTAAAGACACAGTGGTGAGCAAGAGAGGCCTCTGGAGTGGGGCAGGGCAGGGGCGGGGCAGGGGCGGGGCGGGGGCAGGGCAGGGGCAGGGCAGAGGCCTCAGCAGGTACTGACCTGCCTAGGGCTCCAAGGGTATATAAGCTATAGGCTGTTGTTTGTTCATAACACGGGGTGATTATAGAACAAGGATGAACTAGCACCCAGCACATCTTCAGCCCACGCCAGACATTCTTTCCCTCAGTTGTCTTCTAGGTAATCCTTCCATTTACATCTTTTACTGGTGGGGGCCGGGAGGTGTAACCATGGCACCCGGTCTTGTCCCAGCAGCCAGAGAGTGGCAGGAGCTGGAGGATGATGATCCATCAGGATCTTTGTATTTTCTGGAGTCTTTAAGATTGATAGAGATGTCTAAGGGCCACCTGAGGTAGAGATGAGACTTGCATCTCTCAACCTTCTAAACAGAGAACTATATTTTGATCTAATGACATAGCAGGGCTTCACACACAATAGCTTAGGATGAATAACCCCACTGTAGTAGTTGGTATTTGGCACAGTGTCTGAGGTAGAGTCAAGACATTGTCACATTCTCTTCCTTCTCTCTCCGTCATCACCACAGTCCTGTCACCTGACATATTTTAGTGTCTACCACATGCCGGGCACTAGTCTAAGTACCTTCTTAGGCTCACAAGGAATCCTTCAAATGGTCCCATAGGGAAAGTACATTAGCCTCCCTGTAAAACATTTGCAAAAAGATTACTTTATCTTATGTATGTGTGTGTGCTGAGCACCATATGCATGCAATGCCCACAGAGTCCAGAAGAGGGCATTGTATCTCTTGGAACTGGAGTTACAGTGGCTGTGAGCTCCCTGATGTGGGTGCTGGGAACCAAACCCAGGTCCCTTGGAGGAGTTACCACTGCATGGCCTCAGATCCACCAGCTCCCAAAACACAGAAACTTATTATGTATTATAGCTTAGGCCTTAGCTGGCTACCTCCCAGCTAGCTCTCACCCGACTAATCCTAGTCCACATTTGCCACATGGACTCAACCATGGGAATGCTCAGCCAGCCCTGGCATCTGTTCGTTCCACTTATGTGTCATGTTGGCGAACGCCCTGCCTCTCAGTTATCCCCCAGAGACGCTCTCCCTTTGCCCGGAAGTCCTGCCTTTCCTCTCCTCTCCTGCCTCAGCTATTGGCTGTCAGATCATCATTAAACCAATCAAAGGGCGAGAGAAGAGGTGTCTGTTTACAAAATACCTCGGCAGGTGATGATCTATGAAAATAACAATACCAATGTCCAACCAGTACTCAACTCTCCGCCTGTATGGAAACCAACATTTGAATAATACAAAGACAACCTCTATATAGTGCTCAGATTACCTTAGCCAAGAATAGCAAGCCCTCTTAAACAACAAGCCATCCTGTGACATCTTACATTTTAAATTTATACTCATTCACTTCTTTGTGTGACTGTGTGTGGGATGTACATGGATGTCCACGTGCCGTGGTACCCTACGTGGACCTCAGAGAATAATTTTCTTAAGTTTGTGCTTTCTTTCTGCCGTGTGGGTCCCAGGGATTGAACTCAGGCCATCAGCCTTGATTTCCTTCCTTTAGAAAGAGGAAAACAAGGACTTAGATAAAACTCAATAGCCTCATTTCCCTCCTTTGGTTTCTTCTCCCTCTGACACTCCCTGGGTATGTGTAGCTCTAGGCACCAGGCCCCAACGTGAGCTAGACTCCCAGAGTGTATACTTTAGTGGCCAATGTCGCTGGCCAGTCATCCACTACTGGGAAGATCTGAGCTGCATGCAGTAGCAACAGCAGGGCAGGTGACATCCTTGTGTCATCTCCTTCACCTTCACCAGACAGGAGATGTCAGGGACCGGTACTTCAACCCCCAACACAGCTGGACTCTGTGCCCTTAGGTGGAGGAGCCTCTAACTTTGCTTGGGTTCAGCATGTGGCAATAAGGGGTAATCAAGGTTGTAAGAGGCCCTAGAGGAGATTGTTCCCTGGCCTGGGGCTAATGTGGTCAGACCTGTATGTCAGGGTAGAGGGTGAACACTCTGACAGTTTCCTTTTCTGCATGGAGTGGCCAAGTCACACTGCACAGGGCTTCTCCACCAATGAGCTGAGAGTGTCTGTGCTCGTGACTCCCACCTGTGTGTGTGTGTAAGAGGGTTGGATGGTCCATAAAAAAAAATGTGTGTGTGTGTGTGTGTGTGTGTGTGTGTGTGTGTATGTGATGTGAATGGGTCATCTGTGACCTCCCAGCCATCATGGCCTCTTGTTATCAGAGCCATTAAAAACAGTGAGGGAAAAGACATCCCACCTAGATCATGTGCCTCCAGGAATGGATGCTTCCAGAACAGCTCATCTAAGCGCCCCGAAATATGTGCCTGTTCTGTAACCTCATTAAAAAACAAGGACGCCAGCCAGCGGTGTCTTGTGTTTAGCTCTTCGCAGTAACGCAAGGCCTGCCACAATCGCAGAGACCAACGTGTCAGGTGTGGGGGTCACTCTCAGCTCTATTAGCAGAGCCGAGACCATCCTCACCATGACTCTTTCTGATCAGGATTCTGAGTCTTTTGAACAGCCATCGGATTCAGGAGGTTAAATGAGGCAGTATCAAGACAGCTCAAGGCAACAGGCGGCGAGTCACTTGGTGTCCCTGTTCGACAGTCTCAGAAACCTCTCCCCCTTTCAAACTTTGCCCCCCTGTGTTCTAAATGGGACTTAAAATACTAACGCCAGTAATGAGATCGGCACCTGGGTATTCCCAATCTCTAATCACCCCGGCACTTGTGAATCCACCTCTCTCTGTTCAGTCTCCTGGTAATTCACCATGAACAGCTAGCTAAATGGCAGTCAAAACAACCACACCCTAGACAGACCTCACTGTGTGCTCTAGCGCTGATTGATGTGTGGGTTCGATCTGTTGTCTACTTGGTCATCTGCTAGATGTGGCAGTGGGGGGGGGGTGTTTAGCAATGAGCAAGACACAAACAACTCCCAATCTCCGAGTGTCCCACCATGGTGGGGGGGGCATATAATAAACACTAACACTACTCAGAAATAAATGCTGCTCAAAGACTGAAAATACAGCATGGGGGAGAGTGAGAGGCCTTTGCTTTAAGTTTTAGGTGATGGTGGCTCTATTTCTGCTGTGGTGGCCTTGACTTTTCCATCCTCACCGACCAGGCAGTGCCATGTCTGAAGGTGACCCCAGGATTCAGAGGCTGGGGAGGAGTCAGGTGCTCTCAAATTCACAGGCTTTGAGAGCTGTGGCCGAACCCTCCAGGTCTTCCCATTTTAAAAGGATTTCATGGATAGAAAGAATGCCAAGTGTGTGTATGCATGTGTTGTGCTTCTGTGTGTTTGTATGTGTGTGCACATGCAAGTGTCTTTGCATATATGTGTGTCTCTGTGTGTACACATGTGTATGTGTGCACACATATGTGCCTGTATGTTAATGTGTGTATACACACACACACACACACACACACATTTTGCCCATAAAGTCCCAAAGAGGCATCAGATCCCACAGAGCTGAAGTTACTGATGAATTCTAGAAGCTGACTCCAGACCCCTGAGAGAATTAATGCTCTCAATCTCTGCATCATCTCTGTGGCTCGGGAGGGGGCCTCTGATGTTAAAGAATGAGCTAAGCACTGCTTCATGTGGTGTTATAATTGTGATTTATTATTGTTATTATTCATATGTAATTATCATGTATTAAAATTGATAATATTATTATTATGCTGAGCTGAGAACTGTGCCCAGGGCCACGGGGCAAGCACTTTCCCACTGAGCCACTACCCTCAGTAGTGTTATTTAAAAACAAAACCAAGTGCCACCATCTTCACAATGGTAACCTAACAGTTGAGAGCTGTCCGACTTTATTTTCCACTTTCAGTAGAAAAAGCTTTGCTTAACTTTGACTGTTTCGTTAACTTGGAGGGAAAAGCTAAACATGGAAAGATATGCACTTGGGAGGCAGAGGCAGGTGGATTTCTGAGTTCGAAGCCAGCCTGGTCTACAAAGTGAGTTCCAGGACAGCCAGAGCTACACAGAGAAACCCTGTCTCAAAAAAACAAAAACCAACCAACCAAACAAACAAAAAAACATGGAAAGATAAATCAGTGCCCGGAGGAACTGACAGGAGTTAGTGGGGGTCACAATATCACTGATGTCTGTGGTTACCAAGACCACCACTGCTAGCCTTCCAGACTGGGCTCCTCTCTGGACCTTAGGTGAGTTCCTTCCTGCATCCTACACTAGGAGCTTAGTCATCTTTACAGTGGCTCAGAGAGGTTTTGAGAGTTAAACTTAGTTCCCAGTGAGTCCCGATTCAGCATCACTTCATTTTAACATCTACAGTGCCAAGCCCCCTGTCCTGGCCATCAGATTTTTTTCTTCTGTTGTAATACTTTATTCTGATCACATGTAGAAGACTCGGCTCTCCACATAAATATCATCCTATAAAATTGACATCCAGTTCATTTACCCTCCAAGAGGAAATGAACCAATCAATCAAAGAAATCTGGAATCGGTGAACATATTAACAGGGTCCCAAATGACATCGCAATCTTTTAAAGGAGGTGATTAGATTGTAGGGTGTCAAGGGGGGGGTCATGCCTGAACTCCCAGCACTCAGGAGGCAGAGGCAGGGGGATTGCTGTGAACTTGAGGCTTGAGTAGATTGCATAGTGAAATGAAGGCCTGCTCGGGATACTTAGTGAGACCCTATTTCAAACAGATGGATAGAAAGACAGATACACATGGACAGAGTGATTCATAGCAAAGTAGTCTTATTGCCACATACAGAGAAGCCAGTTACTTAAGAGTTTATAGTTTCTTGGGTAGGGAGTAAGGTGTCTTGTTCCTTAACTCACTTGTGAGAAATCACCAGAGAAAAATGCATTTAAAGCATCTATTCCTTAGAGTATTTCCATAATGTCAGTGTAACTCTGGGGATGCCCAGGGACAACGTGTCAGCGAAACCCCTGGCCAAAGGCTCGAGTTGGAGGCAGCCTATCAGGGATGGAGGTGAATGAATTCCACTGCCAGCAGCATAAGGCTTGGGCCTCTGCCTAGATCTGAGCTGGGACAATAGAATCTACCCATAGGCTGTAGTGGGCTTGACTGACATACTGCAGATGACATTGATTGCTTGCTCTTCCACTATCTGGCCGCAGGGTCAATTGTTAGGAAACTTTCCTGGGCAGATGTGAAGATATTCTGAAGAGACCCTCATGCCTTCCCCTTCAGTATCAGACTATGGAGCCAATGGACCACAAGACATCATGAGGGAATCTCACGTTTGAAAGATGGTAAAGGCTGAGGTCACACCAGCCACAGGGGAAGCTTATCTCTTTATGAAGAGATTTTACTTATGTCTAAGAACTTGTCAGACTTGTTACAGGGTGAATGGAACCCAGAACTTGATGGCCAATGATAGGCAAGACCACACACTTTGACCAAGATGGCTCAGCCACGGCTCTCTAGTTGACCTACTTAGCTTTAACTGTCCACTTGGCAACCACTTGAGAAGGGAGTCTCAACTGAGGGACTTCACAGATCACACTGGCTTGTGGGTATATCTTGATTATTAAATGATGCAGGAGATCCCAGGCCACTGTGGGTGGCACCATTCCCTAGGCAGGCGATCCTGGGCTGGATAAGCAAGCTAACTGAACATAGATCTGTGCGGGGGCCAGAAAGCTGTATTCCTCCGAGAATTCTGCTTCAAGCTTTTGCCTGAGTTCTTGTCCTGACTTCTGTCAGTAATGGACTGTGATGTGGAAGCTGAAAGTCACCCTTACCTGCCTTATTATTATTATTATTATTATTTTGGTTTTTCGAGACAGGGTTTCTCTGTATAGCTCTGGCTGTCCTGGAACTCACTTGGTAGACCAGGCTGGCCTCGAACTCAGAAATCCNCCTGCCTCTGCCTCCCGAGTGCTGGGATTAAAGGCCTGCGCCACCAGGCCCGGCTATTATTATTTTTTAATCACAGAAACAGAAAGGAAAACAGAACATAGTTAAGCCTTAGCTGAGTGGTAGGACCATGAAGATGGATTTGAATCTGAGGATGAGTCAAGTCACTGCTTCTCTCTCTTCCCTTTCCCAGTGTGGCCACACCAAATCTTTTTTTCTCTGCTTTTCAGTGTATGGCTTGTCTGTTGATTTGGCCAATAGAGGATGGTGGCTGAGCCTGGCTTCTCAGGGCTGACAGGGCCCAGGCTCTGCACCAACTCTGCTGGCAGTTAGATGCCCAGTGTCTCAGGGTTCGTATGTCATGTGACATGGTCAACAGCACTTGAGCCACACCCTCCAAAGGTGGAGTCCATAAAAACTAGAGTTATCTCAGGAAACCCATAGGTGGCCTCAGCAGAGGGAGGGGAGGGGGATGGGGACGAGGTGATTATGGGTTTTGCAGAGGACAGCAGTGAAATGACAGCCCAGCTGTCAGGCAGGATCACAGTCGCTTCCACAGCTGGCCTTCCATCCCAGGCTCTGCACGCCGCTGGCTTGTTCTACACACGCGCATAGCATCACAAAGGAAGGCATAGCTTCATCAGGCTGGGGACCCCGCCATGCCCTGTGGATCAATAGCATCTGTGGAAACGTCTCCCTGTATCACCGCTTTTGCCAAATGGGTCTGCAGCTCTTCATGGGAGCACAGTCACCTTCCGGGCAGAAGGGAAGGACTGCCCTAGGTCATGGAAATCTATCCGCTCATCATCACTTTCCTTTCAGACCATCCCCTCTTTGTCACCCGGCCAGCCACACTGCAACCCCCACCTGCAGCAGGCAGAGGTCGAGCCCTCCCCGCAACCCCTCTTCACAGCAGGTCTTGGCCAGGACCTCGGCTCTCATGGTTCAGCCATCTGCCTACCGCAGATCACAGCCCGACATGGAAACACAACTCTGTTCCACAACCCCCCTGACTTGTCACCTGTCCCCAACCCGCAGGGACAACTTGCTGACCTCTGAGGAAGTGAGCTACTTGGGTTGTTCTTTTTCTCTCTCCGGGTAAAGAAGACAAAGAATATTAGAGTCTCTTTTGAGGTGGAAAACAAAACAAAAACCAACCCTGAGTTTTCCCATGAGTGTTTATTGCCATGGGTGCCACTATGTACTTGCTGGCTGTCGGTTTCAGCACATCCCCATTTCTGGGGACACGGTTGTGTCAGGCACTTGGTCAAATGCTTCTCCCAGTTCCTTTCTCTTCCTTTCCCTGATTGTCATATGGGGAGGAGCTGGTTCTGCCTTCTGTCTGTCAAACCTGAAAGGCACGCGTGACTTGCTGAGGCCACACAGTAAACAAATAGGAAAGCCCGCATTAGACCATCGGGCTAGGGGTGAAATACTACCCTACAGCATCGTGCAAATCATGAAATACTGCCCCACTCGCCCACCCACCTGCCATACCATTTAAGAGGAGGATGCATTGGTGGAGCTAAGCAAAAGCTTAACAGAGGGGTATTCTCTTGACTTTAAAGAATGTGTAGGAGTTGGAACAATGCAAAGGAGTGTGTGTATATGTGTGTGTGTATATATGTGTACGTGTATGGGCATGTGTATGTGTGTGTGTATGAATGTGTATGAGTGTGTGTGAGTGTATGTATGTATATGTGTAAGTGTATATATGTCTGTATGTATATGAGTATGTGTATATATGTATGTGTATGAATGTGTATGTATGTGTGTGAGTGTGAATGTGTATATGTGTATGTGTATGAGTGTGTATGTGTGTGACTTTAAGTATATGTGTGTGAGTATGTGTATGTGTATGAGTTTGTGTATATGTGAGTGTGAACACATAGTCACACACACTTGTTCACACTCACACACATATACACAAACTCACACATACAGTATTCAAGTATGTGTGTGCATGTGTGTGTGAGTGTATGTGCTTGTATGTATGTGTGTGTACATGTATGAATGTGTATGAGTGTGTGAGCGCATATGTGCGCGTACATGTGTGTATGAGTATATGTGCATGTATGTATGTGTATGTATATGAGTATGTATACATGTATTTATGTGTATGAGTGTGTGTGCATGCATGTGTGAGTGTGTGATATATGTATGTGTGTGTGTGTGTGTGTGTATGTGTGTGTGTGTGTAGGGTAAGGGGTAATTATTACTTTCCCCGCTTAGTTGAAAAGAGCTCTTTTGCTTTGTTCAAGGCTGGGAAGGTGACCCCAGCAGAGCAAGCTAGAGAAAAAGGTTTCATTGGCCTGAGACTATGGGAAGGGAACGAATGGGGCAGGCATGTTGGGGGAGGGGTGCTCTCTGAGGGAGAAGAGAAGGCTGTGAGGTCCAGGGAGACAAGAGGACAGGGAGGTAGTTTCTCAGAGGAGGAATGCAGTGACTCGGCCTTTGTGTGAAGGCAAGGGAAGCGAGGGGGTAGGGTTGGCAGGATGCTGGCTGAGGCCCAACACTGCTGTGTGGCCCTGGGTTGGTTCATCAGCATCCCTCTGCCTCTGTTTCCTGATTTGTGAGGTGACTGTCTCAGTCTGGCCTGGTGGAGAAGTGAGAGAAGTCGGTGCAGTGCTTCTGTGATGCATGCCAAGTGCCGCTGGTCAGATTCCTCACTTCAGGAGTCACGGCCTTTATCATGGCTAATGGCTGAAGCATAATTAAGACCAGACTGGCACTGGTTTGAAGATTCACACTTATCATTTAGTATAACAATTAAATGGAGCCTTAAAAGAACGGTATTTATTATTAGTTTCATTAGCATATGTTAATTACACATAATTATGAATTTTACCATGATCTTTTCCTTTCTCTATGTAATATGTCTTGCTCAAATTCACCCCATTGGCCTCTCTGTGTCTTCCTATACCAGCTGATCCCTCCCCTTCCTTTTCTGATAATTTGGTAGCAGTATGTATAGAAAGATGCCCGTGGGCTAGTTTTGTATCCTGGCAACTACAACCAATTGGCCCCTTTAATTTAAAAATATGATTTTTTTTTCATACACAGACTTTTGTGTCTTCTGTATATAAAATCATTCTTGTCTGCAAATAGACTAATTTTCCATCTTACATTCTGATCTCTTCTTTGCCCTTCTTCCCTCACTGCTCCTGCTGGGATCTCTAGCCCTATGGTATGTAGAAGGGTGGTCAACCCACCTAGCTTCTAACCCAGAAGAAAACCCTTCTGCTTCCCACTGTGGAGGGTGAGGTCAGCGTAGATTTCCCAGAGATGGCTATTAGTATGTTAGAAGCATCACTTCTGTTTCTAATTCATTCAAGAGTTTTGCTCATCAAAGACGTCAGGTTTTTTATTATTATTATTATTATTATTATTATTATTATTATTTTAAGACAGGGTTTCTCTGTATAGTTCTGGCTGTCCTGGAACTCACTCTGTAGACCAGGCTGGCCTCGAACTCAGAAATCTGCCTGCCTCTGCCTCCCAAGTGCTGGGATTAAAGGTGTGCGCCACCACGCCCAGCGAGGTTAGGTATTCTTGAAGATTAATTTTATTTTAAAGTGTACATAATGTGTATGTGGTGGTGGTGGGGGGGCGTTGTGTACTTGAGGACTAATGTCTGTGCAGTCAGGAAGAGGACATTGGATCCCCGGGATATGGAATTACAGACGGTGGCAAGCGTGGGTGCTGGGAACTGAAGTCAGGCCCTCTGTAAGAAGAGGAAGAGCTCCTAACTCCTAAGCCATCTCTCCAGCTCAGTGCTGGGCTGTGTGACATGATTTCTCTGCATGTAAGACAATCACACAGTTTCCATTTTTATTGGGTCTGAGCGGTGGTGGTGGGGTCATCACAAGTGACTTCTGCACATCGAAGCATCTGTGTCTCTCAGGGACAAACCCTACTGACCATGGTACAGGACATCCTTAATGTGCTCCTGGATTTAGTCTTCTGGTGTTGGCCAAGGCTCTTGACCGCCATATCCACCAAGGAACTCTGGTCAGCCACTTCCTGTTGGTGTCCTCCCCTGGCTTGGCCATGAGGGATGAACTTGGAAGGGTTCCCTCGTCCTCAATCTTTTGGGAAGTTTCAGAAATACTGGGAAGACGCTTCTCTCCGGGATCGATGGGTCCAACACCCGTCCTTGGCTTATGTTTGGGTCAGTTTAGACTTTGTATTTCTGCTTGAGTCAGGCTTGGTAGGTTGGATGCCTCGAGGAATGAGTTCATTTCTCTACTGTAGTCCATCCGTGGGTCTATGACTCTCCTGTGGCCCTGTCTACCTCTGCAGCATCAGTTGCACCGTCTCGCTGTTTATTTCTGATGATTACATTTTTAATTTTACTTAAATCTTCTCTTCCCTTCATTTTAGTTTCCCAAAGTATTGTCAGCTTTATCCTTTTAAAATATTATGACTTCTGCTACATGATCTGTCAATTCTATTTTTAGATATTTACCTAGGGTTGTGTACTGGCTAATTTTGTGTCAACTTGACACAGCTGGAGTTATCACAGAGAAAGGAGCTTCAGTTGGGGAAAATGCCTCCATGAGATCCAGCTGCAGGGCATTTTCTCAATTAGTGACCAAGGGGGGAGTTCCCCTTGTGGGTGGGACCATCTCTAGGCTGGTAGTCTTGGGTTCTATAAGAAAACAAGCTGAGCAAGCCAGGGCAGCGGAGAGGGGGAAATGAAAATCCTGTCTAGGCAGCAGACCTAAGGCTCCACGTGAGCATGGCCTCAACTCCCCTGTGTAGCACGCACCCAGAGTCAACAGTGTGGCACCACACACTCAAGGTTTGTGAGTGAATTTCTTTCTTTTTTTCCTTTTTGTTTTTTTTGAGACAGGGTTTCTCTGTGTAGCCCTGGCTGTCCTGGAACTCACTCTGTAGACCAGGCTGGCCTCGAACTCAGAAATCTGCCTGCCTCTGCCTCCCAAGTGCTGGGATTAGAGGTGTGTGCCACCACACCTGGCTCGTGAGTGAATTTCTAAGAGATCCAGTAAGAAAGTCAGTTTTAGATTCAGCTGCTAGAAGATCCCCAGTGGCTGTCAGGACAACCCTTTTAGGAAATGAGAGCTGCTTCGGAAGAGGGGATTTGACAGGAAAGGGCGAAGGGCGAGCCCTGGGACTTTCCTGATGTACCAGTGTTTAAGGGGGACAGGAGCAGGTGATGAATGAGGAACCCAGGCCAGGAGCCCCCCCCAAGGGCTTGGCCTGTGGACTTTAAGTTTCTTTTGTCTTAATGTTCTTATCCATGACTTTGCCCAGGTCTCTGGTGAGGGGACATCACCAGGTTGCACCCTGACAGTTATTCCATTCCATTTATAAAGTCTGCTTGGCAAAGACATGATTTAGTTGCCTGGTGAGAAATGAAATTCGCTGTCTTACCCTGATGGAGGATAGTGGGGGGGGAGGCGGATAATAATTGGGGGGAGTGTTCTGTTTTTATTACAGCCCGAGGCCATGATCACATTAAAACTAAACACTCCTCTGTGCTGCTTTAAAATGCCATTGACTGTGGGCTGCGAAGCCATTTCACAGAGACCTGTGGATGGAAGGGAATGTGCCTTACGAAATTTAATGGCTTCTAAAATATTTCTAGGCCAAAACAGAGAGTGGTCTTCAGTATAGCACTTGATACTGTGATAATGTCACACGGAAATGTTATTCTCAGTTCACAGAGGGAGGGAAGCCACATGACCTCTAGCTGATACTGTGCTGTCCCTGGCACCTTACAGTGGGCTGCAAAGTCGAGACCTCAGATGAAGGCAGGCACTGGGCTATGGGAGTCAGTGACATCCTGAAACCACGCCTGCTAGTGACTGAATTCAGTCAGGTTCTTAAAACAGGAGCAACAGGACATGGTGACATTGCGGGTGTTAATTTCAATTATTGGCTCTATCAGATTAAGAAGACCCTAGGGCGGGGCTCCAGGAACTGCTTCCTGCACAGAGTTCCTGCCTGGCAAATGTGTGGGCCTGAGGTCAGATCCCTAGTACCTAGTCCAGCGGTGTGGTCTGTCATCCCAGGGAAGTTGAGACAGGCCTTGCAGGGCTGGGAGATGGTTCGGAGCCCATGCAAAGGCCAGGTACGGTGATGGGGTGCAGTCACGGATGGGAAGGAGAGCAGAGCCAAAGTGGGAGAGACGTCGGATGGAGGTAGTTTTACAGATTGGCTGGCTTCGGGTGGTGGAAAGGCCACAGAGGAGGCAGAAGCAGGAGTCTGTAGAGTGGGGTGTCATGAAGGTAGGAGAGCTCTACAGAGCCTTCTAAGGCAGGAACTCAAGATGCGAGTGGTGAACAAGGAGAACTCGCTGTTGTGGTGAGGACAGTTTCAGTCCAGAGAAACACGCAGTGCAAAGGCCCTGGGGTGAGGACAGACTTGGCCCCTGGGAGCAGGACAAAGAATCAGCTGTGAGGAAGGCCAGCTGGAGTGGGGGTGGGGTCTGCTGATGCTGAGGAGAGAGTAGAAGGGGGGTCACATGGATAGCTGGATGAGGACAAGGTGACCTGCATTTCAGAGCACTGTTGGTTTGGGTCCCGAGCAGCTGTGACATTCCTGGAGTTCCAACACTTGTTCAGCTTCCTGGTGACTGGGATGGAGAAATAGGGTTGTGGGAGGAGATGCTTCTTGCTGTGGCTGCAGGACCCAAGAACACAGGGAAACTGTGTGCAACAAATTACCAATGATTAAGCTATTCAGACGGGATTAAATAGAATCTCCTTTGAGTGCTGAAGGGAAGTATGTGTGTGTGTGTGTGTGTATGTGTGTGTGTGTGTGTGTGTGTGTGTGTGTGAGAGAGAGAGAGAGAGAG